>NW_004443448.1:1701915-1715147 GCF_000184155.1 Fragaria vesca subsp. vesca
ACAATGCTCTCTTCTTACTTCTCACACAAGTAATGCAGATCAAGTAACCTTAACAAAGGAAACTGAATTGCTAGACTGAGATCTCACACACTCATCTATGCTAGTTCTCACACAACTAGATTCTGATACAGCTGATTCTTACACACAATCAGTTTATGCAGCAATACTGAAACTATATCTCTTTCAGTTGGAAGTTCGAATGTTTCTTGTACAGTCAGGATTCCTTGGTTCTGAATCACAACCAATTTCTCCTCTTCCACCAAACCAGGTTTCAACAATCTCAAATGCAATCCATCTGCAAGTAAGAAAGAGATACTTAGTTGATAGGTAAACACACACAGGCTGTTTGTAATATGAGTGTTAACAGAAAACAACTGAAGAGCCAAGTTTCTAAATGCAGCAGAAGCAATTTATAGAGTATGAAAATACTCCCCCTTAACTGATGCCATTCAATGACCAGATCAGAAATCATATCAGATATGAAGCAATCATGTTACATCTGTTGAGCACTTTCCAAAACTGATATACCAGTTTACTGCTATGACAAAGTCATTAAAAATATGCAATTCAATTTCCTGATCATGCTGATGCCAATGATAAAGCACATAGACATACAAAACCAAATAAGCAAGAGTTATGCAGATAACTAATTCTAATGAACTTGATTTGGAAAATCACCAAGTCAAATATCCTAAAATAATTAGAGATCCTGCAAATAAGCACTCTAAAGAACCTGATATGGAAAATCCTAAACATAAGATTTTTACCAGAAATTTTTCACTCAAGATAATTAACCAATAAAGAGATTAACTTACCATAAACGATCCAGTGAAAAACTCATTACCTGTAACACTTGAGGTAATACCTCTGATTATGCAGACTTGTGATCAACACTTGAACTTCCAGATCGTGTAACAGTTTTTTCCTTTCTTCACTGGGAATCCTTGTGTTGAATAGGATCTGCCAACATGTCAACACCCATCCTTTCATGGGTTTAGGGATTTCATCTCGTTCCTCTTCTTGCTTTTTCCATTTCTTGGGGTTTCTGGTATAAAGGGTTTTAGGTCTCTCTCTCTCTCATTGATTTCAATAATGGTTTCTTTCAGAAATTGGGGATTCATGTGTACTGGCCTTAATGGCTTTTGTCTATAATTTCTTGGTTTTTGGTTTTGTTGTGGTTTAAGGGTTTTGGGTTTATTGAGGTTTTTAAATCGATAAATAGTAATTGCTAAATTTACAGAGCTGCACCGCTGCATAAAGGGTTTATTGATGGAGCTGTATAAAAACAGGCCTAGAAAAACAAATTACAATGTAACCGATGAAAGTAATTAAATTGATGGTTTGATAGTTTGATGAGGTTCAAGGGTGCATATGCTCTTAGACAATTCCAGACTACATATTTTTAACTTACATTCTTGGCATATGTACTTCATAATATAATCTTAGAGAATTGCAGATGAGATATTATTTGTAGCTGACCTTTGCACATCTACTTCAATTTAGTGTCTTTCTTAACCTAATCAAAGATTTTTGGCACAAGAAACTGTACAACTCACATATCTACTTTATAATTTAGTTTTGTTGTACAGTTTCATAGGAAGATCCAGTGAGATCGGCCTTTTAATAATGAGGCCAACACAGATGAAAATTATGAGATTATGGGTCCGATAGCCACAAAAGGCCAACCTCTATCATCCGCCTAGAGACTAATTTTTACTTCCAAGTTCCAACTGATGGCTTCTCTTTCATGTAGTCATAATTGCAAAAAAGTAATAGTTGCTCCTACAACTTATTTGCAGTTACGAATTTGGGGTTTGATTATCCAGGATTTAGGACAGGAAGTTTTGAATTGGGACTAGTTTCATGCTCTCGGAAAAATCAGTTCCGATTTCAGAACAGCAACAAGGTCAAACAAGAAGCAATATAATCAGCGTTGCCGACCATATATGTGTTGGGTGGAGATAACAAGTTGCACAATTAACTTGAGAAGCTCAACATTAGGAGCAGCATACTACCATCTATAGGGACTAACTAGAATTATGACCCGCGCTTTGCCGCGGGATTTGCGAGATTTGTGTTCATAATTTTTCTTCTTTTATTCTTATTTCTAATGTATCAAAGTGCAAGATCTATGTAGATTTAATTTGAAATACTTAACAACAAAGCACTTATCATAGTAGTAAAAGTATATCTCTTATGTTCTTTCTTTTCGATTCTTTCTTTCACTCTTTTCCTAATCTATTATTTTCAAAGGAGATAGAACAATTTCATCGGAGACAGAACAAAGTAAATTTCAGAGGGTCCTTTTTAGATAGTGTGTCCCAATTTACTTTTATTTTTCAGCAAAAAAAANAAAAAAAAAAAAACCTAGGCCCGAGCCCAAAACTGTTTTTACTGTATATAAATAGTAAATCACTGTAGATGAACAGTGATCAACAAATAGATATATAGTAAATTGACTACCAATCCTCACACGCAGAACAAATAGTAACGCTTTATATGATGCTGTATAGGGGTGAAATGAGAAGTGAGATTAAATTCAAAAGAAACACTTGATAACGCTTTACAATAAGAAATGCGAAAATAAAGGGATTGAATGGGAAGAGATTATAGACATTAACTTGAAAGTTGTATGCCTCAAAAAATCTAACAGTAGAAAGGTTAGCTCAGATGAGAGAACACAGTAACAATAGAAAAACGGACAACCAAGTGATGTTACAGACTATAAAGCAAACTACGGTTGTTATTGTTATTATGAAAGGGTTTATACTAAGAATGCCCTACTGCAAACTTGTGAAGCTTCTGGATGGCACTGTACATTTAGCGCCGCCAGTGTCAACAGTGTGTTTTCCTTGTTGACCTAATGTATCTCAAACACTGGTTTGTACCGATTCAAAACGAGCCAACCCTAATAGTCTTAGCCACAACCTTACTCTGTTTCAATCCAATTCAGCTATATCATCTACCTCAATGACATCATTTTCTCTATTCACAGGGGCGGGTTTAGGTCCTAGATTAAGTTCTTGCCAGACTAACATTATACCACACAACATCTGCTCAAGTCGTTCAGATCCTACATGGCCCTGCACCCTTCAACTGCTAAGATACAAGCAATCCATCTAATGCACTCTTCATAGAGAAGTAATTTAGACATGTTGCTGACACTCCAGTATTACCCTACTTTCTTGAGAAAACCATCTTCCAAACTATCTCTTGTTACGTAAGATCACTATCCCACACCTAAGGTTTAAGCCAAAACTATCAGTTACACTAGTTCACAACATGTATTGTGGACAGAAACTCAAAATTATTTCAGTTGAACAAATCCATCATTTGAGCAATGTATGCCCCTAGCCACCTAAAACCAAATCGGTACAGTATGAAACATGCTGCATAACTCCCAGCATTCTCATAGCACCAATACCGTTGTATGTACTGCACTAATGGAGATGATATCGACACTGTTAAGAAATTACTTGGTTCACTAGGTTAACGAAAGAAAATTTCAATCCCACAGATGCGAAAGAGCAATTGAATACCAAAAAATGGACAAACAAGAGATGCTAGCGAAAACTGCAATGCAGACTAAGGTTATCATTGTTATTGAGATCGAAAACAGGGCAAGGCCCTCTCAGACAAGCACTTCCTCTGCCATTTCTTCCATGGCCTGAGGATTTATGATAATGTTACACTATATCTCTAATCAACAAAAACAAAGAAGAAAAAAAAACGAGAGCAGGAAAAGCCAAGACTGACACACATATCACGAAATCTAACATATAATGAAACCAAACGAAGAACACATCAATGAATCAAGAAGTACCTAGTCCCAACTCGTAAGTATAACAGCAGGCACGTGCTGGATTTTATAGTAATCCTCTCCTCCAACTTGAAGCCTGCTAACAAATGAGCTAGGCATTTTTACGGTTAGTTTCTTGAGGGTGGAAACATATCTCATGCCATCTGGAATTGTCTTCAATCCCCAGCAACGTTCTATGTACAAACGGCAGAGACTAGGCAGGGCCCCTTCTTCCACCTTCAAGTCCTCTGCTTCTCCTTCTCGTATGCAAATAAGTTTAAGACATTCAAGATGAGGAAAGCCACCTTTGGAGAAGACAAGTGTCTTTGTATTCTTGTACACAAAAGTCATTTCCCTCACGCAAAGAGTTTTGAGGTTTGGCAGCTTCTCTAGCTCTGTCATTTGGTTGTCTTTCAGTTCACGACGACACAATGTTATCTTCGTGAGGTTTGCATAGTCGTGAAGAAATTTTGGCAACTCTACAGTTCGTCCATTCAAATTCAACTTGTATATATTACGACAACTTGACAGTATATCTGTAACCTCCGTACCACTATCATTTTCAAGTAAGTTGTGCACAAAGAGTGATCGAATGCGGTCAAGTGTGCTGCTTATACATTTCCAAGCTGCTTGTCACTCGTATCCCCAGTTTCCTTAGGTTTCTTAACTCGGAGAGATCATTCAGGTCAGAACAGAGACTTGAAACATGATTTAAAGTCTGTAGGTTATGAAGAGTAGACAGTCGCAGCTTAGGTTCTGCCGTCCAATAGAGGGGTAAATATAAATGCCTGAGTTGTGTCATCTTCCACAACACATCTGGAACTACAGTGGAGTCACAAAATCTTAAATTAAGAGTTTGCAAACAGATTAATTTGCCCAAGGAGGATGGATATCTTGTTATAAGACTACGATACAGACTCAAAAATCTCAAGTGGACCATGTTGCCAATCTCATTCGGCAATTCTACCGGTGTTCCCAACCATTCAAGCTTCAAAACTCGAAGCAATTTGAACTTCTTAAACAGCAATCCTACTAACTTCTCATTTCTGAGAATCCAATAATATCCTGGGTAAAAGTACAGTAGTGACCGAAGGTGGCTGTCTTTGTGGTTTGTCAATGGAACCAATTCATCGGCATTCTCATCCAAGTAGATTGCAAGTCTTCGAACTTCAACCGTTGCTGCATCATTGGCTATCATGGAAGAAGAAATCTGGAGAAAGTTCTCCTGTTTCACCTTTTCTAAGCACAAGTCTCGCATGAGATCATGAAGATGACAAGATTTAATCTTTCTAACAGAACCCTGTTCTGAAATTTGTAGCACACATCTTTCTACCAACTCATTCAAATAACCATAAGCTACATCCTCCATTGTCTCCTCCACTGTCATTCTTTCTTGTGATGCAGATATAAAACCTTCTGCTATCCATAATTGAGTCAATCTTTTCACTGGTATCTCAAAATCTTCAGGAAAATGGCCCAAATACAGAAAGCAGGGTTTTAAGTGATACGGTAGATCATCATAACTTAATGCCAACAACCACAAAGCTCCTTTGTTTTCTTGTTTATGGCCTTCCCCTCTTCGAATATATGCACAAACATTTTTATGCACCATATCCCATTCATCAACTGTCTCCTTTCTTGCTAGAAGTCCTGCGAGAACAGTAATGGCTAATGGGAGACCTGCACATGGTTGAAGCATCTTCTTCCCTAGTTTTTTCATCATTGTGAAAGTTCTGGAATCTGCACACACACACACACACAACAAAAAAACAAAGCTCAAACAGTTTCAAGTTGAAAGTTATTCAAGAGAAGAATATTACATGACACCTACAGAGTTCAAGGTAGTGTAAACATTGTAAGTACGCACAAAAAAATGTTATTGATACTGTCAAGTTAATCAATTAGGCATAAGTACTTAACTAGTGACTAACAATTTAAAGTAAATTCAAAAGGTATCGAATGAAAACATACCTATTTCATCTCTACCAAAAATTGCTATCTTCTCCAACAGTTGCCAACCGTTATGGTCATTTAATGGTTGAGGTTGGAAGAGGAAACTATTTCTGTCTGAATACCGAGCTACCTCTTCATTCCGCGTTGTGAGTAATATTCTGCTCTTAGTTTCCTCACACAGTGGAAATGCGGCTTTTAGAGACTCCCAGGTCCCGATAGTCCATATGTCATCGAGTACTACCAAACATTTATTCTCTTGCTGTACAAGATAAAGCTTCGCCGCTATTTCACCATCCATCATTTGAGCAATTTCTTTTCTTTCCAAGGCAGAAACTTTGACTAAGATTTCTTCCCAGACATCTCGTACTTGAAATCGTTGAGATATACAAACCCAAGCAAAACAATCAAAGTGTTGTCTGACTTCATTATCACGATAAACCTGTTTTGCAAGAGTTGTTTTCCCCAAACCGGCCATCCCCCAAATGGAAACAACTCGATGGCTGTCTCCACTTCTGACCAAATGCGTTGCCAATTCTTTCACGCTATGCTCCAGCCCAACTACATCACGTTCAATGATGTGAGAGTAAGTTCACCTTAGTTGTTGCTGCCTCTCATACGCAGAAGTGTCACCTCTACTGTCCCTTATCTGTATGATGTTGTAAGTTTCCAAACGAGACATCGTAGAAATATGAGTCCTAATCCTCTGAATTTCTGACCCAATTTGGTGAAGATCAACTCCTTCCTTGAACATGCAACCAAACCTTTTGAGAGTAGTCATAAAACCACCTTCCCTCCTGTTAGCCACTTTCAACACATATATTTCAACCACATCTTCCAAATCGTAAGCAACATCTCTAACTTCCGCAACCCAGATACGAACAATAGTTTCATCATATTCTTGTCTTGCATCAGCATCTTTGAGGAAACCCTTCATGAAACGTAGCTCAGTTTTTGCAAGCTCAACTTGGTCGTTGACTCCATACAAGAACTCCCCTTCTTGGATGATGAAGTCTCCGAGCCTTTCAACCACAAAGGAAACAACCGCCTCAGCCATACTCTCTTAGCCAAAAGGGAGACAAATGCAGTAGAGTTCTTTGGTAGTTCAGATTGGTGAGATGTTGTTACCGGTAGAGCAGTCTCTTCCTCCTATGTAGTATATGCACGAAAGTCCAAGCCAACCAATTCAGCACAGTAGACTTGATCTTCCTCTATCCACCTTCCTGCCTTCCATAGTTTTTGTTTGATAATAACACCAGACCTTCATAAGCAAATCCCACTTGTATAACAACTTGAGGTTATATGCTCTTAGACAATTCCAGACTACATATTTTCAACTTACATTCTTGGCATATGTACTTCATAATATAATCTTAGAGAATTGCAGATGAGATATTATAGTCTGTAGCTGACCTTTGCATATCTACTTCATAATTTAGTGTCTTTCTTATCCTTATCAAAGACTTGGCACAAGAAGCTGTACAACTCACATATCTACTTTATAATTTAGATTTGTTGTATAGTTTCATAGGAAGATCCAGTGAGATTGGCCTTTTAATAATGATGCCAACACAGATGAGAATTATGAGATTATGGGTCCGATAGCCACAGAAGGCCAACCTTTACCATCCGCCTAGAGACTAATTTTTACTTCCAACTGATGGCTTCTCTTTCATGTAGTCATAATTGCTAAAAAGTAATAGTTGCTCCTACAACTTATTTGCAGTTACGAATTTGGGGTTTGATTATCCAGGATTTAGGACAGGAAGTTTTGAATTGGGACTAGTTTCATGCTCTCGGAAAAATCAGTTCCGATTTCAGAACAGCAACAAGGTCAAACAAGAAGCAATATAATCAGCGTTGCAGACCATATATGTGTTGGGTGGCAATAGCAAGTTGCACAATTAACTTGAGAAGCTCAACATTAGGAGCAGCATACTACCATCTATAGGGACTAACTGACTACCAATCCTCACACGCAGAACAAATAGTAACGCTTCATATGATGCTGTATATAGGGGTGAAATGAGAAATGAGATTAAATTCAAAAGAAACACTTGATAACGCTTTACAATAAGAAATGCGAAAATAAAGGGATTGAACGGGAAGAGATTATAGACATTAACTTGAAGGTATAGCCTCAAAAAATCTAAAAGTAGAAAGGTTAGCTCAGATGACAGAACACAGTAACAATAGAAAAACGGACAACCAAGTGATGTTGCAGACTATAAAGCAAACTATGGTTGTTATTGTTATTATGAAAGGGTTTATGCTAAGAATGCGCTACTGCAAACTTGTGAAACTTCTGGATGGCACTGTACATTTAGCGCCGCCAGTGTCAACAGTGTGTTTTCCTTGTTGTTGACCTAATGTATCTCAAACACTGGTTTGTACCGATTCAAAACGAGCCAACCCCAATAGTCTTAGCCACAACCTTACTCTGTTTCAATCCAATTCAGCTATATCATCTACCTCAATGACATCATTTTCTCTATTCACAGGGGCGGGTTTAGGTCCTAGATTAAGTTCTTGCCAGACTAACATTATACCACACAGCTAAGATACAAGCAATCCATCTAATGCACTCTTCATAGAGAAGTAATTTAGACATGTTGCTGACACTCCAATATTACCCTACTTTCTTGAGAAAACCATCTTCCAAACTATTTCTTGTTACGTAAGATCAGTTAGATCACTATCCCACACCTAAGGTTTAAGCCAAAACTATCAGTTACACTAGTTCACAACATGTATTGTGGACAGAACCTCAATATTATTTCAGTTGAACAAATCCATCATTTGAGCAATGTATGCCCCTAGCCACCTAAAACCAAATCGGTACAGTATGAAACATGCTGCATAACTCCCAGCATTCTCATAGCACTAATACTGTTGTATGTACTGCACTAATGGAGATGATATCGACACTGTTAAGAAATTACTTGGTTCACTAGGTTAACGAAAGCAAATTTCAATTCCACAGATGGCAAAGAGCAATTGAATTATAAAAATTGGACAAAGAAGTAATGCTACTATAAAGCTGCAATGCAAACTAAGGTTATCATTGTTATTGATCGAAAACAGGGCAAAGGCCCTCTCAGACAAGCACTTCCTCCGCCATTTCTTCCATGGCCTGAGGGTTTATGATAATGTTACACTATATCTCTAATCAACAAAAACAAAGCAAAAAAAAAAAACGAGAGCAGGAAAAGCCAGGACTCACGAGAACCCCTTGCGAAGCTTCTGGATCGCACTGTACATTTTCCGCCGTGATCCGACGGCGTTGATCCCCATATCTTTAAGATCCTCCAACGTCAGCATCGGCAACACCTCGTCATCCACCTCATGTATCTCAAACACCGGCGTATACCGACTCAACCCCAATTCAATTAGCCACGTCCTCACCCCGCTCCAATTCGACTCCGGCATCTCAACGGCGTCGTTTTCCCTGCTCTCCGATCCCCTCCCCCAAACCCTCCTCTGCTCCTCCGCCTCCCAATTATCGTTCTCCTCCGCCGACTGCACCGGACTCTCGTCCCTCACCGGACTCGGATCCGCGCTCATCCACCCCTCCCCTTCCTCCCGGCTATCCCCTCCCTCGTCGATCTTCGAGTTCGCTATCCAATTCGACCGGACTCGCTTCGTCGTCGCCGCCCGCTTCGATTTGATCTTCCGGTTCCCGAACTCGAATCCGTTCTCCGTCGAGTCGTGGCCGTTGACCAGGTTCGTGATCGACCTGGCCTTGACGGATTTACTCGAGTCCTTCGGGAGCTTCCAGGGGTACCTGGCCCGCCGCATGTGCGAGTCGATTGAGACGGTGGCAGCGGGCTGGTCGCCGATCTCGCCTAGGCGGACGCTGGGCCGGCGCTGGCGTTTCTGGCCCGGTTGGAATTGAGGGGCGGGGTTCTCAGCCGAGTGTAGAGCCGTCGTTGGCGGTGGTGGTGGTGCGGTTGTGGATGTGATTGGTGCGGTGGCAGGTGTGGGTATATGAGGTGGGGGTGTCGACGTGGCGGTGGTGGTTGGGCCGGCGGGGATTGTGGCTTCCAGTGGCTGTAGCTCAGCTGCCATGAGAGTGTGACTGACAAGGGCACAGAGAGTGCGCGTAGGATAAGGGATCGGGTCAATTCTAGTTGATAAGCCATCGGTCTTGCGATGTGGGCCGTTGGATTAGTAATTACTTTTTGGTCTTTTTCATTTTATGGGTAATCGACGGCCGAAAGTGTATAATGGTAGGAGTCCGGAATTTGTGGGTTTCAATTTTGTTGGGTCGTTTGGGCTCCTGGCTCGGGCTCTGGACTCCGTTCGGCTTGCCCGGAGTTTCGTTGAGTGCTTTGTATTTTCTTACATGGGATAAACAACTCAAAATGTTACAACTAATTGTTAATATATCATGAACGACACTTCATGTAGCAACTGGATTAGATTTTTAGTGCTACTACAGGATCGATGAGCTTATAGTGTGTCAAAAAGATACACCCACACCTCATAATAGCTCATGTAAAGATGTGGAAATTGTATATGATTGAAGATAGTTTTGTAACTTTTGTTACTGTAAATTCCTTACATTATACTAGCTTGAAGAGAAGTTTGAAGAAAGTTCCTCACATTCTTGAAATAAAAAGACATGAGTAGCTTTAGCTCGCTCCTGTCTATTTTGTATCATGCATGGATGCTAGCTCTTTGTAAAACAATTGTCAATTAACATTGCAAGAAACCACCAGAAAGCGAGAATTCAGAGGAAAAAATAGAATCGGCATGCATGTCAAAACTCAAAACTAATGTACCCAAAATTCCAAATAATTTGATCAAGGAATGAAGCGACAATGTCGAGATAACCAAAATTGAAACGAAAGGCCTACACAAAATGCGAGCAACAAAAATTTGGTTAATCACCTAATTAAGACGACCAAATTTCTTAATAACATAACTACGCCACCGATTTGCCATGGTTTTAAGCTTGCCCGGGAAGGATCTTCCTGTCCTGCAACAACAAATGAAAATGGCTTAAAAGAGATTAATTGTTCGAAACTGACCTCCTATATGGTCGTAAAATAAAATTGTAATACCTCATAGTTCTTGTCTTGGTGTTGATTGTTGGCTTCTCTTCAGCAGAGACATAAAGGCTGTCGTCGGTATCAAACTTAGAAACATACTCGGGAGCTGGAGGAGTGTTGTTGAGCACAAACACACCTTGATTAGTTTCCCTTTCACCTCCATTCTCAGTTTCACTCCCAACTTCACTTTCAGTTTCTTTCTCACCTTTATGAAATGATCTGGAGATTCTTGTCTTAGTGTTTATTGTAATCTCTTTCTTGTTGCCAGTGGACATGTCTTCAGCAGAGACATTAAGGATGCCGTTGGCATCAATATCAAAGCAAACATCCAACTCAGGAACACGCTTGGGAGCTGGAGGGATGTCGAATAACTCAAATTCACCCAGTAAGTTATTATTTTAGGTTTTCTTACTCTCACCTTCAAACACACTGAACAACACGCTACGTTGGTTGTCATGTCTTGTAGTAAAATCCGCGTATATCTTGATGGGAATTCTGGTGTTTCTTGGAATCAAAACTGACATCTCACGACAATCATCATCACAATCACATTCACAACCATCATCATAATCACAATCATCTGTGCCAACCGCAATGCCAAGTGATAAAGGTGCGACATCCAACAGAGTGAAATCTTGAAGCCTATTCCCATTTGGTATCCCACACCCATTTAACACTGCATCCTGAATCCTATTCCCATTTTGTTTTCCGCACCCGTTTAAGACTGCAGCTTGAACAGCTGCTCCATATGCAATCGCCTCATCCGGATTGATGCTCTTGCTCAATTCCTTCCCGTTGAACACATCCTGCAATAGCTCTTGCACCTTCGGAATTCTAGAAGAGCCACCAGCAAGAACAACATCGTCCACACTGCTTGCGTCCATGCATGCATCGCTCAAACACTTGTTCACTGGCTCCATACACTTTTTGAAGAAATCCATATTCAGTTGCTCAAATTTGGCACGGGTAATAGTTGCACTGAAATCTACACCCTGGTCCAAACAGTCAACTTCAATGTCAATTGAAGATGTAAATGAAAGTCTCCTCTTTGCTTTCTCACAAGCACTTCTTAACCTCATAAGAGCTCGGGAGTTTCCACTATCGTCCAATTTGTGCTTCCTCTTGAACTGCTCAACACAATAACTCACCATCTTGTTATCGAGATCTTCACCACCAAGGTGAGTGTTTCCAGCAGTTGCCTTGACTTCAAAGCGACCATCACCTAGGGTAAGTAGTGATACATCTAAAGTACCTCCACCCAAATCATATATCATCACATTTCTCTTGGCCTTCTTGTCAAGGCCATAGGCAATTGCTGCAGCTGTTGGTTCGTTAATAATACGCGCGCATCACATTTA
Organism: Fragaria vesca subsp. vesca; assembly: GCF_000184155.1. Classification (NCBI taxonomy): domain Eukaryota; kingdom Viridiplantae; phylum Streptophyta; class Magnoliopsida; order Rosales; family Rosaceae; genus Fragaria; species Fragaria vesca. Next base: position 1,714,077 of record NW_004443448.1, read on the forward strand.
ACCCTGCAATAAGACCAGCATTCTTTGTAGCCTGACGTTGCGAGTCATTGAAGTAAGCCGGGACAGTGATAACGGCATTCTTAACTTTTGATCCAAGGTAGGCTTCGGCTATCTCTCGCATCTTTCCGAGAATCATGGATGAGATTTCTTCAGGAGCAAATTCTTTCTTCTGGCCATTGTGTTTAATCAATATCTTGGGCTTATTATCTTCCCCTTCAATGACCTTGAATGGCCATAACTTAACATCACTTTGAACTGAGGCATCACTAAATCTCCTGCCAATTAATCGCTTTGCATCTGGAAATTGATATCACATTCAGGAACACATGCAATTCAACAATGCATCGTGCACGCAGCTAAACCTAATTACTATCGTACATTCAGATGCATGGTTTTCTATGCTAAACAAACTATTTACAATATTATATCATGCAAAGGTGGAATACTACTTATCTGAAACATAAAAATTAAAAGTAAATAGTGAAACTTTTTCTGAAACAATCCTGATGATTATTGTGCTAAGCTTTTTCTAAAACCTTGAGCAAGTCAATATAGATTAACGTACTGCTTTTTTAAGAAAAGTAACTTCTACATGACCTTCAACTCTAATCAATTTTTTTGAGACGAAACTCTAATCAATCTTAATTAGTACAATAGTACACGGATTTATATTACTCTTCCTCAAGGTACCCGATCAAATTTAGGATAATAAAGGTTGTCATGCTGCAAATCGATGTGGACTACTATGAAGTATATATATAATTAATGTATGTGTTGATGGAAGTGTATATATATATGTATATATACACACACGTTATCAGGTGCGGATGTCCCTCCTTTCGTCACCGTACGGCACCGGCGAGCACCGGCGAGGGTGCGCCTCCACCCTAGCGGACTCCAGCAGCTTCCCCGACCTCTTTCCATCTCCGGCGAGTCCGCCGAATTCCAGTTTCCTGCCAAATCACCCAAAACTTCGAAACAAAGTCAATCTGGCCGGAAAACTGGAATTCGGCGGACTCGCCGGGGATGGAAANAGGTCGGGAAAGCTGCTGGAGTCCGCTGGGTGGAGGC
>NW_004443448.1:1715167-1727769 GCF_000184155.1 Fragaria vesca subsp. vesca
CCGGCGATGGTGGGCCTCCCCCCCACGGGGACTCCAGCAGCGTTCCCGATCACTTTCTCTCCCCGGCGAGTCTGCCGAATTCCAGTTTTCCGGTGAGATCTTCCAGTTTTCCGGTGAGATCACCTAAAACTTCAAATAAAGTCGATCTCGCCAGAAACTGGAATTCGGCGGACTCGCCAAGGATCGCCGGGGAGGGAAAGTGATCGGGGACGCTGCTGGAGTCCGCTGGGGTGGAGGCGCGCCGTCGTCGGCGCCGGACGGTGGCGAAAAGAGCTCCGTGCGCAACGTGCGCTCCATATCCGGCCTCTATATATCTATATATACACACACACATATGATCGATGGATGAGGATCGAGCTTACCAAATATGGAGGTAGTGGGATTTCTGATGGCCTGGTTAAGTGCGGCATCACCCACGAGTCGTTCGTTATCAGTGAAGGCAACGTAAGATGGAGTTGTTCTGTTACCCTGATCGTTTGGTATGATTTCTGCATTGTTATTCCTCCAAACTGTGACGCACGAGTAGGTTGTTCCCAAGTCGATCCCTATTGCATGTCCCTCTTCTTCTTCTCCTGTCGACATTGGCATCCTCAATGCTTTTACCGGTTGAAAACCTGAAAGTTAAACTCAATGATCGAGTTGGCTAGGGTTTTACGAAACAGAATCAAAAACCTAAATAGGGATTGAATTTTGAATCTCATACACTTGTTTTGCTGCTGGTCAGAATTATCGCGGCAACGATCAGGATAGTGAGGACCGAGAGTGCAAAAATCCACTTGATAATGAAGACCCAGGGGTGGATGCTTTTTACTCAAAACTGATGAACTTGACATTGCGTGCTTTGCCTCCGGCGTACGTGATTACAAATTAACGAGAAAAGTTTGGTGAGAATAATGAAACCTGATCGATATCTTTGCACATAATTATTGCATGCATCAAATAATTTGATTGCACTTCAGATTTTTCTATCTTGATTATTAAGTTCTGGCAATCCTAATAAAATCTCAGGATTGAATATCATGTAGAAAAATCAGGACGACTGGATTCAAGTTTCCCGTTTCGTTTTCCTAAGGTTAAAAGTTATAAATGGTCCCCATGGTTTGAGGTCATATGTCTATGTTTGGTCCTTATGTTTTATATATCGATTAATTTTAACGAAAGTTCTTCAATGCACTAAGGTTCAAGTAAACCAAGTATCAGAATTTAATCTTAACCGTTCGTTTGATCTAACCCCTTACATGGCACTAACCCCAATACTAACGCTGTTAAGAGAATTAAAAAAAGAAAAACGAGGTCAACACTCATAATTGTGGATTCAACAGATCAAATTTACCCATCATAGGTAAAATATAGATGTTGACAAGTTATTGGGTTTTGGACTTTTGGGGGATAAATGAAAATCAAAAGGGTATGCTTCGTAGAGGAGGAGGGTAGCGATGACGATGGCTATCAAAGTAACGGCGGAGATTTCTGGAGTCGCGATTTGATCGGATATCAAGGCCACCGGCGATGGCGACTACCAGAAGTACATCTAAGGTGGAGATTAGAAAAACAATGGAAGCAATGAAGATCGGAAGGAATGAAGATAGGGAAGCAATGTCATGGTTCGATTTAATTGTTGTGGTTAAATTAGAAAAACAATGGAAGCAATGAATGAAGATCGGAAGGAAGAAGAAGCAGATCTGGAAATGGTTTCTATTCAAATAGGGTTCTGCTAGTATTTTGGCTTCATATGCTTTTAACATCTCTTTTATTTTGGAAACAATTATTGAATTGCTTTTTATTTCCTTTTTTCTTATAGATTGCTTTTTTATTTCTTTTTTTTCATTGAGTTTTTTATTTCCTTAATGAACTTCGATAAGAGTACTTAAAACAAACTAAATAGCTTTTTTTATAAAGAAAAAAATACAAATAATAAATTTTTGAAAACAAATATTTCAATATAATATCATTAAATAACAAATGCTTCTTAATAAATCTTTTTCTTTATTTAAAAACTTATGTTACTTAATTATAAAATAGGCGCTTTAGAGCTAACTGGTTAGCTTCATAATACGAAACTAACCATCATTTAAACAAATGTTTCGGTCACATATCGACATCTTCACAGGTGAGTTTATTAATAGTTTACTATAGGCCAAGTATATTAGTTCTGAAACTTATAGCCAAATTCTTTATCATCTGGGTATTCATAATCATGGTTTGTTAATTACAAATACGAATTGTTTATGTTGGACATATTTAGTGCATAATGATTGACTACATGGAACGATGTCAAATTGAAGACGAAAACAAATTTTTATTTTTGCAATATCCATATTCTTTTTTCCTTTCTCATATCCAACGATCATATTGCATGACCTATTTAATCTAAACTCAATGATTTAGAAGATGCAGGTTTTCATATAACTAGTTGGCTTGTATTTGGCAAAAAGTCCTTTTTTTTTTTTTTTCTTTTTTTTTTTTTTTTTTTTTTTGGAAATTATAAACTACACGTTACAATTTTTTCTTATAACTACACACTACATCCTTGATGAAAATCTACTCATTATTTATATTATACTAAAATGTGTGAGTTTTATAATAAAAGAAAATGTTCACATATACAATTTAAGTCACGACTTAACAACCCGACCTCGTAAGATCGAGCTACTCGCTGTCCATCAACAAATACATTATTTTATACAAATTAAAAATGAAAATAGAGGGAAATATTAGAGGAGAAGGGGTACACATGTTAGGTTCATAATTATATATATAAGCAAGTACGAACCCACTTGAAATTATATCTCCGTTATTTACCAAAGTCCTTGCGTGATGAGACCCTTATGATATGGTGTGAGACGCCAATAAGCTACATGGACTAAAATTAAAATTAAATTAATGGACGAGAATGATAAATGGTGAGAACAATAATGGGAAGAATTGGATCAGGGATTGGGTTTAAGGATTTAGTGTTGCCTTATATTATTGTTATGAATTTATAATTAATGAAAAATAGGTGTTCTCTAAATTTAGTTACAAATTAGAAAGCTTTATTTTTAATTAACATCCTTATTTTTCTACTTACTATACTACCTTAATTTTTTTTTTCTTCCCTTAGTAAATAAAAGACTGCTCAACAAAATGAAAAAAAAAAAAAAAAAACAAACACACACACACACACATTAACCAAAACCAAAACGAACACGTCATCTCTATCATCTCTATCTCTAGAATTCTCTCAAGCCTCAGCCGCTCTATTTACCAGAAAAAACCTCAGTCACCCACTCTCCCACAATCATCCATTTATCCCCTTCTCCCTAAAAGACCACCCTCAGCCACCCATTCTCACTATAAGACCACCCACACAGTCACCCCCACAATCATGAACTCAGATGGGTTGGATCTGTGAAGCCGCCATAGATCCCGATAACAAAGATGTTGATGAACGATGCTGTCATTGAGCAAGTCGATACTCAGTCGGAGTCGAAATTAGAAAACTGATCCCTTTGAGAGGCAATACCCAGAAGATGAATAAAGGTTTAGAATTTGAGTCTATATGAAAGTGGGTTGGTGATCGATGATGGCTATTTGGTCAGGTTAGGTAGGAGTAGTTTGACACAGGTGATGATGAATAATGGGAAGGAGGTGAGAGAGCCATGATCGAAGATTCAATAGTAAAATTAACTTTTTACTGCACTAGGAACTTTGGTCTCAGTTTTTATCGTCTTTGACTGGCCAAAGATTGAGTTAACTTCCGTCTTCCAACTAACGGTGCACATGACCTGTATTTGAGTGGTTCAAGTGCACTATGGTGCACTGAATCCGCTCTGTAATTTTAGTCCAATTATAACATTTTGTCTAACACCGTTAGTGATATATCACATGTCCGTCACATGATGGATTAATTATGTTTATTGCCTTTTAAACTTCAGTCACCTATTAATTACTTTCCATCTTGCATCCTTTTCACGATGTTAGAGTTTCATCAATCGCATCCCTTTGACGCTGCTCTCAAAATGACAAAATGAATGAAAAGCAAATGTATAGACTGAATTATGATCATCAAAGATTAATTCATTGTCATGGTGCAATTAAAACCATTTTATCTCTCCAGTTAGATGAGTTGATGATGTACTCGTCGGAATTTTTCTTTTGCATGATAATATCAAAACATCAGTATTGGAACCTAGTGTTCTCTCCTAAATTGATATCATGGTCCTTTCATTAGTAATATATAAATTAGTGTAGTAGCTATTACATCTGATCACGGATGCAAATTTGCCAACCAGCACTATTGTGTTGGTCATGGGACCATCAAGTAAAATGCTGCCACTTGACAACCAAAATCATGAGTTAACTATGGTTACCTTAATTAATGGATTCTTAATTAATTATCTGAAAACAGAAAATCTTTGGTCCACTACTCTACTGCTCTACGTTTTCTTCTTCTCTTCTGTTTCGTTTACAGCTTTTCTTCTTCAACACCCAACACCTCGTTCTCTCTCTCTCTCTCTCTCTCTCTCTCTCTCTCTCTCTCTCTCTCTCCCATTGTTTAATTGTAGTTTAGGAGAAGATGAACATCTGAAATTGCAAAAAAAAAGAAAAAGAGATTGAACATCTGGGTTTTAAAAGTTAGAATTGGAATATGAATTCGGCCGACGGTTGGACCTTGGCGGCGCGAATCTGTTAACGAAGGGAGTTTTGACCGGAGGAGCAGCGACAGTGATGAAATCGTCCCAATCGTCGTCGGAGATGGCAAATTGAAGGTGGTGGCGGCTTCGTTTTGGTCGATGTAGGATTTGACATCTTCTCCTCCTCAAACTCAGATTATGTAGTTTTCCCGAGACCATAAATCAAAATCTGGTTTGGGTCCATGGGAGATAATGTAAGCTCCTATTTGGTTGGGAGACAATGAAAAATTAGAACCCATCATGAAAAATCAACCCAAGTTTGCAGAGGTTGAGAGAGAGAAGAATACGAAGGGACTAGAATATGCAGAAGAGATTGAAAAAGTTTGTACCTTATCAGTACAAAACTGATAAATATAATATATTTAATTAATTAGGTTAACCATGGTTAACTCATGGTTTTAGGTTGTCATAGGTGGTAGCATTTTACTTGATGGTCTCATGACCAACAGAATAGATGCTGGTTGGCAAATTTGCATCCTCTGATCACCCAACAATTTTGAATGAATTTGAGACTAAAATGTATTGCAGACTTTCATGGAGATAGAAATCAAACCTAGATTGAAATTCAATTATGAAGTGCCTAAGGGCATCTCCATCATTTGGTCTAAAACCCAAACCTAAATTCAAATTTTAGGCCACCCAAATCTATATTATTTATAGGAATGTGAAATCCACACTTCCCAAGTTATTAACACACTCCCACTTTCTATTTTTAGCCATCATTTTCATAAAAAGACAAAAGTTAAGTCACTAAGGACAAAATTTAAATTACCAAAAATAGAAAGTAGAAATGTGGATTACAATTTGAGAAGTGTGGATTTCACTTCCCTATTTATATAGGTTTAGAGCAACTCCAGTAACGAAGTCAAATTTTTTTGTCAAAATATAAGTTTGACAGGTGAGTTGGATTTTGACTTTTTGGCAAAATTTCACTCCAATAAAACTGTTAAAAAAAAAAGAAAGATATTATATCACTAGGATGAAGTATTTTATAATAAACACAACTCTATTTCTTTCTCTCTCTCCATGTTTCTCTTCTACTCCTCTTTGTCAACATTCTGGGTTCTTCCTTGTCGAAAAAACATTTTGGATCGAAAAAACAATCTGGGTTAATTGAAGCAATCATATCAACTCATTTCAATTGAATATTTTTGAGCTTTGGAGTCAACGATCTCTTGGATGGGTTTTGTGGAAATTTCCTTTCTTTTTTCAGTTAGATCTATGAATGGAAATGTGAGGGGATGAAATATATCAATTGCCGAAGATGGGAGGATAACAGGTTATGGGTATGAACTATGAAGAAGAGATGGTGGATTGGTTTTGGGTATGAAGAAACAAACAGAGGAGAAAGAATGAGGAATGAGAGATTAAAAAGAACTAACCTTCATGCCCGCGCTTTGCGCGTGCAGAAGGACTTCCATTAAATTTTATCGAATTCAAAAACTTATCATTTGAAACTTTGAATCAAAAATCAAACAATCAACTATTGGTAGTAGAGCTCAAGTCCTTAATCAAAACCTAGAAACACAAAGGTCTAAGAGAAATAAAAGTAGGTAAAGAGTAGTCTAGAGGATCCGTCAAAACTATGCTGACAAAGTTTTACTTTGATTCATCATAGTGAATCTCATCATGGTAGCTACAACTGTATTGATGACCGAGTGATGATTAATGAGCAAATCTCCTCTCAATGTTACTTTCTCATTACGTGCTTTTATTGGTCTTCAACAAAAGATTAGTCAGAAGAAAAAGACATGTAGATTGGATGCAAACATCGATATTAACCAAAACACTGATAAAAAAAACTCGAAGAACCATTTCTATTCACTGAATTCAACACAAACAACATATATTGTATAATACACAAATCTCATCAGCAAGTGAAAATCGGTTCCTTCCTCAATAAGTATGCCCATTAGAAATCACATAACAAAGTAAGGTTTGTCAAGTAATTGTATGTAGCAGTAATAGTTACACCCAATCACACAAAACACAAACAGATTAGCTATGTAAATATATATATATATATACACAGTTCCTATCTAGAGCGAAGCTTCGCTTTGAAATTAAAGTGTGAAGTTCTTTATTTGACTCACTTTTCGGTCGTATTTCCACATCTCCACCGTTCAGTTTGTATAACCAAATGCATAGATCACTTCTGCAAAGTTTCAACGAATTTGATGATCGTTATATATACAGGCCTTCTCGGCTGCGGACGTCCGCACCGAAGGTTTCGGTGCGGATTTCCATTTTTGCACCACTTTCTGATCGAATTTCCTCAAACTTCCGTTTAGACATATCTAGATCATCTTGTGTAGATCATCTCTGCAAAATTTCAGTCAATTTGGTGATCGTTAAGGCTCTCAAAATCGAAAAACAAATGGAGATGATAAACCGGACAGAATTCAGTCTGTCAGATTTGTTTTTCGATTTTGAGGGCCTTAACGATCACCAAATTGGCTGAAATTTTGTAGAGATGATCTAGATATGTCTAGAAGGAAGTTTGAGGAAATTCGATCGGGAAGTGGTGTAAAAATGGAAATCCGCACCAAAAAATTGGTGCGGACGTCCGCAGCTGAGAAAATCCTATATATATATGTGTGTGTTCTTCCAAAAAAAATGTAAATATATATATATATATATATGTATATATGAGGGCCTTGAATCTCAGATTAGTAAAACTGGTGAATAACTACTCTGATTGATTGCATATTGTCGTTCCAAGCAAATAAAGTAATTTTTGAAAGAAGGGCTGGTGTGGCTGTCCTCAAACCTTGATTAATGAAACTATCAAATACAAAAAGGGGGGGAGGGACATCGAGCCTAAACCCTTGATTACAAAGACCTGAAATAATATTAGAAATCTCTAAAAATAACAAAGCACTAACTAGCAAAGAGTACAACTCTAATGACGACTCTATTTGCTTTCACATATCAGTGACATACTGGAAAGAACAGTAGATATGTAACACGTTTACACATCCTAATATCTAATAATTCAGTTTTCCAACTATGTTGCCACCGGAAAATAGATCTGACAACACTTAGTTTCACCCTAACGCTAGGTGGCAACGACCATTTGACGAAACAAGAAACTCGCCGCACACCTAGAGTAGACAAGGCACATAAAGTGCAAATACCAGCACGAAACCCATCTAGTCATACAAAGTGCCTGCATGAACTTATTGCATGCAAAATACAGAAAACAAAATAACCTAGAACAGTAAAAATAGTAAATAAAACAACAAACGGGGCCAGACCCAAAAAGTGGGTCCAACCCCCATCACCAGCCCAGATCAGGCCCAAATGCAGTATCCAAGCCCAAAGGTCCAAGCCCTCAAGGCATGCAGTCTGCTCGGCCCAAAGAAGATGTTGTGTCTTCCTACCACCGTCGTTGCCTTCCGACCAAAGTCGAGCCACCCTTGCGCCACCGTCGCTGTCAACCCAACGTCGAGAAACCGCATGCCACCCAACTCTAATCGAAACAAAGAACTCATGCAATTGGATACGAATCCGTCGTCTTCGCTTGCTGTCGGACCCAACCCGCCTCCGATCTGCACTATCCGACCATCGACTCCTGCAAGCCAATCCAACAGACTGCGTTCTGATCCAGAAACCAATTCCTCCTCCGATCATACCCTACCTCCTCGACCCAGCCTTTCTGATGGATCCAAGACAACACAGCCCCCCCTCCGATCCAAACTCCAGGATTGAGATGCCGCACTCACACCAATCACCCATCCGGGCTCACCCAACGGGCGCCGGCTAGGCTAGAGGCCATCGTCGGCGGCAAGGCGGAGCCGGACAGGCACAAAACGCGAAGGCGGCGTCCTCTAGGGTTTTCTCTAGAGAGAGAAGCTTTTTTTTAGAGTGTTGGTAACTTTTCCTCACAAGCAAATAAAGTAATATGGCTATTGGATTTCTGCATACTTCAGTAATTCAGTTGAACAACGGCAGGGCAACTGATAATGATAAAAACAACATTACAAATCTATTAAAACAAATTCAGCCAAAATCAAACAGAATAGCGAACAATACATTTCAACAGAACCAAAACAAACTCAGAGAAATGAGAAACAAAATAAATTTTTGTATGTAACCTTCAAGCACATCAATTTCTTAACCTCAAAATTCATTCTGGAAGCTTGGATGTATAGTGAGAAGCCATAAATTAGTGATCTTTCACATAAGACAAATTGATGGCTACTCAGAATGTAGGTACAACTTTACTCAGCACATACATGAACATGTTGTTTGCAAGAGTCAGCTAAATCCCAATTAGGTCGTATTTCTCTACTTCAACAATTATTCAAAAAAGTTCAAACCTATGAAACAAATTAATTGAAATGGTCAGATAATATTGATGCAATAATATACTCTACATACTTCATTGATACTGATTTCCATTGATGCAACAATATATATTTGTTTAATCCAAATTTATTAAGCTGACAATACAACAATTGGAATTATGAATTGAAAGTCATATATATGGCTACCGGTTTCATTTCGTGGCATACTGATCGAGGTGGGAGTTTCCTTTACAAAAGGCATACAACAATATCTAGCCGACTTGCATCAATACACCAAAAGAAGGAGATCAGAAGGTTTATGAGGCAAACATGGTTAATAAAACCCAGACGCCCAAAACTCTTAGTGTCCATAAAACACAGCACCAATATCATTACAAAATTTGCAAGAGGCCTGGAAAACCCGATCACATTCCCAGAGCAATTAGGTCACATTCCGTCTATTTCAAACAGTGTCTATGTCCATCAAATGGATCAAAGAACAAAACTTTAACACACCTACCGAAAGCAACAGCCACCCAATACACACCTAATCAAGCTGAACTGAATTACAGATTACACACAACAAACTTTGGAAAAAGAACAAAACTTTTTATTATTCTCTTACAAATGCGACAACGACGAAGGAGAGATGGATTGGGTTTTCTATGATGAAGCCAGGATATTATAAGTAATGCGTGGCTCTAAAATTTTCTCCAATTTGTCATCCGACTGAGAAGAATAGAAGAAGGAAACACTGGCAGATTTGAAATTGGGATTCAATTGCAAAATTCATGGTGTACCCAAAATAAAAATACGTGAAACTCAACAGTGATGGATGAAGCCCGAATCTTCTTGTCTCCTTCTGGTCGACAAATTGGAGAGGGTGGCATTGATGTCTATTGTCTTACCCTTCTTCCTCTGTGTCCCTCTCAGTGAAAAACAAAACAAAAGGATTAAACCGAAACAGGTGGCAGCGGTAGCGAACGACAACACGGAATGACAAAATTGAAATAACGATGCAAATAGAGGGGTACGACTCATAAGGGTCAGGGTACTGTTCCGTGAACAGTAATCCCCTCTGTTTCACTTAATATATACATATAAGGAAGGAGAGATAGAAATGAATAAAAAAATAAAAGACATGGGACTTTGTTTGTGTCAAAGTTGACAAGGTAGTCATCCATCTGGTAAATGACTACTTGATTGGAGTGAAATTTGGGCTGTCAATTATGGACGCTGGGCCTCCACCTAGGATTTGACCTTATTGTTGGAGTTGCTCTTAGCATCTCCAACCTATAGAGTTAAAACCCAAACATATTGTTTAATCACACATGTAGTTTTCTATTAATAAAATCTGATAATGACCCACATCAACTAAGCTCATAAATCATAGGTTTAGTCATATTTAGTTGAGTCAAAATAAGACACTATATAGCTAAATCCTATTTTAGCTCAAGTTGGATAGTGAATTGGTGATGCAATTTTACAAAACCTAAACCTATTATAAATTTTTGACTAAGGGTTGAAGATGCTCTAACATAGATTCCAAACCCTATAACCAATTTGATATTCTCTTCAAAGAAAAATAGCACATATATAGTTTATGATATTTTAACTTGGGTCATGAGGTCGTCTATCGAGTTTATCTCCTCCATGAGTCATCTGGCCAGGAACATAGAAATCGAAGTCGATTCTTTCCGCATATTCTTAAAAGCGCAAGTTGAGAAGATATATAGAAGATGAGTGGTTAACAAGTAATGGGTGATTGAGATTAAAAAGGCAAAAAACATAATTAATTCAGCATGTGACCGGCATGTGATATATTTAATAAACGGTGTTAGACAAAATGTTATAATTGACCAACATTAACATTTTGAAATCACGAGATCAAGACCCCAAACCACTGGGATCATCTATAACTTTTACCCTTTTCCTAATGACAATGTGAATGTACGGTAATCGATAATAATCTTTTGTAATCTCAGAAAAATATAGATTTGCGATTTGGTGGCCTTTTTGTGTTTCAGTCTGGTTTTGTAAGACATAAGGAATTCTATGATATGGACTCAATTTGTACATGTGCATATCCAAGTCCCACCACGAACCTCATGAGTGTAATCATATAATTATATATTAGGGTGATTTACATTAGTGTGATGTGAAATATGGGATTGCAGGTCTCCAAGTGAATCAAGGATTAGAGCAAAAATCCTTTATGCAACCTCTAAGGATGGGTTGAGGAGAGTTCTTGATGGCATCAACTATGAACTTCAGGCTACTGACTCGACTGAGATGGGGATGGATGTGATTAAGGATAGGGCTAAATAATTGTGATTAGAGGACCCAGGCCCGGACCTGTGATTAAATATAATACAATTATCCAAAATATTTGCATATCCACAAACGATAGAAATGGTATGAACGTTTAACATTATTTTTTTCTTTCTTTGACTCATAATATTATATTAGACTAGCCTTGCAACACGCGCTTCGCGCGTGCAGAAGGACTTTCTTCATGCCTGCTAAATGTTTGGTCTTTATGTCACTGTCTATAACCCTTAGTTGATAATGTGTCTCAACTTTAGACTTACTAATTAATTATACATTTACATTGACATGCAGATAATTTGAATTACAAATCGATAACCAAAGCCATATGTTTTATATATTCATTGTACATGTAAACATGCAAATAATTTCAATCACAAACTGCTAGGGAATGCAACCTTACAAATCTGATGGTTGCAACCTTTAAACAACCATCTTTCTTCCTATACAACAACGCAGCTGCTATGGAATGCAACTTTACAAATCAGATTGTAGGGAAACATATATGTAGTTTCCAAAAAAAAAACTATACCCAATCAAACCAAAGAAGCCAGGTCTCTTGAAAATAAGACAATGATGATAAAAGATAAAAAAAGTACCAAGCTAGTTTTAACATGAAAGGGATTCATCTATCCTTTAGAGCAAAGCTTGATTTCAAGCTATCAAATTTCATATTACAAAATTCTCACAGAGCCCTGAATTACAATTCTTTAAGTTTTAACTATAATTGCAAATCTAAGCAATCATATTAGCATTTCTAACAATTCTGACCACAATTCCCATACATGCCGGTCCAAATAAATAAGTTCAGAATACAACAAACTAGAATTATGAATTCAAAGTCATATGACTACTAATTTCACTTCAGGGCATACTGATCGAGGTGGAAGTTTCCTTTACAAAAAGCATCAACAATATCTAGCTAACTTGCATCAATACACCAAAAGGATATCTGAAGGTTTCAGAGGCAAACATGGTAAAATACGCACACACACATATATCGTGCATTATTAGCAACGTGCTTTTCACGATAAATAGCAACAGATACTCAGTACTGCAACCAAAACTAAACAGGGGAAAAACCATACACCCTCACCCAGCAATTGAATTCATTCTTTCATGAATTCCTATGAACAGATATCGCTTTCAAAGTACAAAGGGAGTTTTTAAATAATTACAACTACGGAACTAACCAAGTTTTGAATTTTGTTTTATGATTTGGTTCAAAAAATCCTAACTGATTATTCTAGGAATCTTGATCTAACACAAACACACACACACACACACACATATATATATATATATAGAG
>NW_004443448.1:1727789-1729099 GCF_000184155.1 Fragaria vesca subsp. vesca
ACGTCCGCTCCACATCCGGCCTATATATATATCAAGTGTATAAAAACTCAGACATCAACATTCAAGTTCAGAGGCAATACCTTGCACAATCAGTCCGAAGTTTTAAACCAACCAAATCCAACAGGGGAATGCTCAAACGATTGAATGATTGACCACCAACTTGATCAAATCAAATTGGTTCCAGACCTGTTTACTTTGGTAATTTGATGAAACAAAAACAAATCAAGCCTCTAACATTAGAAGTCTGTACAATATACTGTAAAATTTCAAATTCCCAATTTCCTATATATCAACTCTAGAACGTCATTCCTGTTAGGGTTGCGGCTCAAAACTAATTCCTTGTCTGTTTTGGATTCTTTGCTTCTGAAGGTTTTGGGTAAGTTATTCTAGTGTATCTAGGATTCTTAGAGTTTATCCTTAGAAGTAATGGTTTAGGATTCCTGTTATGGTTCTAAATCCTATTGTAAGTCGGACTAATTGTGAGTCTATAAATAGGACCTTAGAAGCATAGTTTTAGGTGTGGTGTGATGTAGGTCAATTGAGAGTTCTGATCTTGAGAGTTGTAAGCTACGGAAGATCAGATGTATTTGAGAGTTCTCTGTTGATAATCTAGAGTGTGAGGAGAGAGGTTATTTGAGGGTGGAAGAACCGAATTGTTCTTCAGTTGTAATCTTCTTCTCGTTTAGTGGATCTATCATCATCACCCGAGGACGTAGGTCATATGATTTGACTGAACCTCGTTAAATATCTTGTGTTCGTGTTATATGTATCTTGTCATTGTCTTCATTCGGTATCGGTCTTGGGCTAGGGAATTCGGAGGGTGACCCGGATTTCCTAACAATTCCTAACCTAGAAGTCTATTCATCACAATCGATTATTAAAAGCAACCATCATTCAATTGAAGACATATACTTCATCAATAGACCCTAAAAGCCCAATTAAATTCAATTAAGTCACGATCAAATTGAGACAGATTTGATGCAATCACAGAAAACCAAAGGCGTCAGAAATCCTCGTTCCCTAATCCTTCGTTATATCTGTACCAAAATTTCACCTCGAAAAATCAATACGGCTCAAATGACCGGATAAAAACAAAAGGATCGAACGAAGTCGAAGAATTAGAGAGAGAGAGAGAGAGAGAGAGAGAGAGAGAGAGAGAGAGAGAGAGAGAGAGAGAGAGAGAGAGAGAGAGTAGAGTAAGTAAGTAGTAGTAGTAGTAGTAGTAGTAGTAGTAGTAGTAGTAGTATACTACTACGTTACGTTACGTTACGTTACGTTTACGTTTACGTTTACGTTTACGTTTACGTTAC
>NW_004443448.1:1729119-1741869 GCF_000184155.1 Fragaria vesca subsp. vesca
CCTGCCTTGATGGAGATGAAGTCGGGGAGGGTATCATTGGAGGTGAAGTTCTGGAGCAGAGAGAGAGAGAGAGAGACTTGTTGACATCGTAGCACCGCGTCTTGAGAGGAAATTGACTGAACATGGTAAGGAAGTTGAATCTTCTCTGATCACCCATCTTCTCCGATCGCCCCTTTCTCTCTATCTCTTCCCGATACTCTGTGGATCGGAATGAAGCGGTGCGTGAAGGATATAATAACATTGACGCCAAAACAACAGCCAAGGGTAAAAAAATCATTCGATGCGGACGGGTTGGACAAAAAAATGACACAAAATTAAGGGCAAGAGGGTCACGTCACTGTTCACGTGAACAGTAACTCACCCTCCTTGCTTAATATATAGAGATAAGAACCATGTATCAACAAATTAATTAAGGGCAAGTAGTAAAATGTGGTACTGATTAGTTCTATTGTATTGCAGGAGTTTCAAATCTATATATCATCAGAATCCATCAAGATAGTTGGTAACCATGAGAGGCGTGGGACATTAGGCCATTAGGGACAGCAAGTGTAGCTTTACCATGCGCATAAGGATTTGACGAATCAGCCAGCTCTCTATTCTCTTTCTCTCTCGCTTTATTATTCTTTTTTGTACTAGCTATAGGTTTCCTTAAAACAAATAAGTTTCATACAGTGGTATGGTAGATATGCGAAGGACGATCCGTGTGGTTGTATTGCTTTCCCTATTAGACTATGGATTCACACTATGTGCTTTCCTATTAGAATTTGGTTTACTATTTTTCTCTAAAAATCATAGATCAATTAAAGAGAAAACCCCTAGCTAGCTGTGTGTTTAGTTTCTGCCGGAGCATATATGGAGAAAACTGATGATGATTCCAACCTGCAGCGAAATCATATGCTTCGAAATACTCCCAAGGTTACCGTGAGCATCTATAATGCACTTTCGGTACGTTAGCAAGACATGGAAAGCTCTCGTCACCGCCAACCCAGGATTTTGGAGGATCCATCGAAACCTCCACCCCCATAACACTGGTCATCTCCTTCTAGATGCTCACGGCTCCGGCTCCTTGGCTACCCGAAAGCACTACCGTCTCCTTGTCAAAGCCAGCCAAGAAGGAAATACTCCGTCGAATTGTTAGGGTGATAACCCATAGAGAAGAAAGAGAGAAGAAGAAGGTGAGAGAGAGATAAAGATAAGAACATCAATTTCATTCATAGTCCCTAAATAGGGTTACAGCTGAGGCCTAAATAGCCTTATCATGTCCAACATGTGTCAAACATGTGTGGCTTCTCCTTAATCAAAACAAATCAACTTAATTAACTTAAGACATCATTAATCAACTCATAAAAGCATGTGCTGATCTTGTGAGCTGCTAATTCTCCAAGTCAGTTTCGTAACAATCCAGCCCCCTGAAAGACAGCTTGACCTCAAGCTTTAAAATTCAGAAACCTGTGCATGATCTCTGCAGCTGTTTCCCATGTAGTTTCTTCAGCACTCGCACCAATCCATTGCACCAATCATTTAGTTACTAGAAGATCATTCTCTTTCCAAACCTGTCTTGCAAGGACTGTAGAGGGGTACCATCTCGGATTATAGGGATCCAAATCTGGTGGGAAATGAGCAGCCACAACAGCATTGTCTCCCACCTTCTTCTTAAGCAATGATACATGAAGCACAGGATGCACCTTAGCAGTAGCTGGCAGCTTAAGCCTATATGCAACCTGTCCAATCCTCTGCTCAACTTGATATGGACAGTAGTATCTTGGAGACAGTTTGTGATTTCCCCTTCTCTTCACTGACTGTTGTTTATGGGGTTGCAATTTCAAATACACCCAATCACCTTCTTCAAACACCCTCTCAGCATGCTT
The DNA here is from genome assembly GCF_000184155.1 of Fragaria vesca subsp. vesca. Classification (NCBI taxonomy): domain Eukaryota; kingdom Viridiplantae; phylum Streptophyta; class Magnoliopsida; order Rosales; family Rosaceae; genus Fragaria; species Fragaria vesca. The sequence continues at coordinate 1,730,988 of NW_004443448.1, forward strand.
CCTTTCATAAGCTTGTTTCATTCTTGCTTGAGCTACCTGCAAATTCCTCTTCAACACTGCCATGAGTTCATCTCTACTTTGCAGCTCTTGGTCCACTGATGCAACAGTTGTTGAGCCTGGTACATAGGCTTGAACTGGTCTAGGGTCATAACTATATAATGCCTTAAATGGAGTCATGCCAATTGCAGATTGGTGAGCAGTATTGTACCAATATTCAGCCCAAGGTAGAGAACTTGCCCAAGCTTTTGGCTTTTCTCCAACCACACATCTTAGATACTGTTCAAGGGTCCTATTCAAGTTTTTTGTTTGACCATCAGTTTGTGGATGGTAAGCAGAACTTTTATACAAGGAGGTACCTTGTTCTTTGAAGAAAGCTTCCCAGAAAAAGGCTTAGAAAAACTGGATCTCTATCAGAAATAATGGATTCTGGCATTCCATGTAATTTGTAGATGTGTTCAATGAATAACTGAGCCACAGTAGCTGCTGTGTAAGGATGTGCTAATGCCACAAAATGAGCATACTTAGTGTACCTATCAATTACCACACAAATAACAGTTTTACCAGATGAGTTTGGAAGGCCTTCAACAAAGTCCATAGAAATTTGACTCCAAGCTTTTTTTGGTATTGTGTTAGGCTGCAAAAGACCTGGAGGATTTACTGTCTCATAATGTTGTTGCTGACAAATATGACATGATGCCACAAATGTTTTGATATCACTATGCATCCCAAGCCACCCAAAAGATCTCTTAATCATCTTCTCAGTCCTGTGTACTCCAACATGCCCTCCTTGCACTCCATTATGAAATTCTGCTATTATCTTCCTTCTCCACTCATCCACTGTTGGCACAAACAATTTGCCTTTGTAATACAATTGATTTTGGCACAATGTATATTTGGAGTCAGAACAAGTCCCTTGCTGCAACTGATTGATAAGGGTGCTAGCTTCAGCATCCAACCTGTAAACCTGCAAGCAACTTGTATATCCAAGACATAATTGTGAATTGGTGTAGAAACCCCAATTATAGCATTTAATGACCCATATTTATCCACTACATCAGCTGATATGTCTCCCAATTCTTCTCTTCTGGATAAGGCATCAAGAGCAGCATTGTTCTTCCCAGCCCTGTAACAAATTGAGTAATCATAGCCAGCTAACTTCAACAACCATTTCTGTTGAGCAAGAGTGTAAATTTTCTGCTCCAAGAAATGTTGAATGGTTCTATGGTCAGTGTATATGGTGAACTGAGAACCCAACAAGTAAGGTCTCCAATATTGCACAACAAACACCACTGTCATCATATCATAAACTGAAAGAGCCAAGTGTCTTGGTGCTAATGCCTTGCTTAAGAAGGCTATGGGATGACCCTCTTGTGACTAAACAGCACCTATCCCAATTCCAGATGCATCACACTCAAGTACAAAGGGTTTAGAAAAATTTGGAAATGCCAAGACAAGAGTATTCATGAGAGCATATTTCAACTTCTCAAAGGCCTGTTTAGATTTCTCATTCCAATGAAATCCACCCATTTTCAACATATCAGTCAAGGGTTTAGCAATAATTCCAAAGTTTCTAACATACTTTCTATAATAACCTGTAAGGCCAAGAAAACCTCTCAACCCCTTAACTGTAAGTGGCTTATTCCACTGTTTGATGCACTCAATTTTTGCTGGATTAACAGAAACTCCATCCTTACTAATAACATGTCCCAAATATTCCACCTGAGGAACTCCAAAATTGCACTTACTTTCTTTGATCTTGAGCTGATGTTGTTGTAATCTGGAAAAGATTGCCTCCAAAAGTGTCAAGTGATCTGCTTCAGAAATACTGTATATCAAGATACCATCAAAGAATACTAGTACACCTTTCCTTAAATAATCCCTGAGAATATCATTCATCACTGACTAGAATGTCGAAGGAGCATTAGTCAGACCAAATGGCATAACCAAAAACTCATAATGGCCATTGTGAGTTCTAAATGCAGTCTTCTCCACATCAGCCACATTCATTATGATCTGGTGATAACTAGACCTTAAGTCTAACTTGGTAAATATGACTGCTCCCTGAACTTCATCTAGTAATTCATCTACTACAGGTATGGGATATTTGTCTTTAACTATCACTGAATTAAGAGCCCTATAATCCACACACATTCGCCAACTGCCATCCTTCTTATTGACCAATAAAACAGGAGATGAGAAAGGACTTTTGCTTGGTCTTATCACTCCATTATCTAACAACTCCTGCACAATTTTCTCAATCTCATTTTTTTGAAAATAGGGATACCTGTATAGTCTTACACTTACAGGGGGGTATTTGGTAACAACTCAATGTTGTGATCTTGTTGTCTTGCTGGGGGAAGTGAAGTTGGGGCTTCGAAGAGTTCTGCATATTTTTCCATCAACCTCTTGATATTTGCAGGAGGTTTCTGAGATGGTAACTTAACCCCAGTTGCTTGTACTTGAATGAGCATAGCCTCCTTCTCATTCCTTAACAACCTGGTCATTGCCTTGCACCCAATGACTTTAGATTCACTAGATAACTCACCCTGTAAACAATATTCTTGTTGTGACACAGTGAACTTCATCTTCATTGTTTCAAAGTTCCACAATATATCCCCTAAAGACTTCAACCAAGAAGCTCCCAATACAATTTCACAACCTGTCACAGGTAATATGTAATAATCATTAGCACAATTATAACCCTGTAGATTAAGCTCAGCCCTTACCTCCCCCTTTGTTTGCATTTTTGCACCACTTGCAAGAGACACATTTAATGGGGCAAAGTGATGGACTGGTAATCTAGTGCCTTTTAGAAGCTGTGGATGGATAAAATTATGGGTTGCACCAGAGTCAATTAGAACATGCACTTTTCTGCCAGCAAACACTCCCTTAAGCTGCATGGTTTAAGCATTAGACTCATCACTCATGATGTGCAATCTGATCATTGGCTCTTCTAAATCATTGATAGGAGGAATTGCCATTGATGCATCATCATCTAACAAATGCACCAATTCTTCTTTAGCTAGTATAATTTCCAAGCTCATAAGCTGACCTTTCTTCCTGCAATTATGTCCTGGCACATAAGGTGAATCACAGAAATAGCATGTTTCTTGGCCCTCCTAGCCTCAAATTCAACATTAGTGAGCTTTAGTCGCAAACTGCTGCTTGGTTGAGCTTTGATGAATTGGTTTTGGGGGATAAGATGGTAACACTGGGCGTGTGCCAATACCAGAATGTGAAGACCTTGTTAGTTGAACTGAGGACTGGTTTGGTGAAAATCTGTTGATGCTAGCACGATTTCTCAAGTTGTTATTCCTGCTCTCAAATACTCTAGCCAACTCACAAGCTTCATACAATGAAGTAGGTTTCAAGGCTTGTACATCAGCTATAATTTCTTCTTTCAGACCCTCAATAAAAAATGTGACTAGAAGCTCATGAGAGAAAGCAAGAGCTCTTCTAGATAATCTAGTGAATTCCTCCATAAACTGTTCCACAGTTCCAGTTTGGTCCATCCTTGCCAACGAAGCTTGATACTCGGCTCTATTGTAACTACTAAATTCCCTCATCAAAAGGTCTGCAAGCCCTTGCCATGTCTGAGGAAATTCATGTCGAAACATATACCAACGATTTAAAGCCTTCCCTGACAAATGCATAACTACCAGTGATAGCTTCCTCTCTTCCGGAATTTGGTAGAATTCAACAATCTGTTCACATTTGTTTAACCATTCCACTGGATCCCCTCCCTTAAAACTGCTAAATTCAAACCGCATCTGTTTCATTGTAGGAAGATTTGGATCAAAACCAAACCCTTGTGTTTGCTGCTGTGGAAAGGAACTGTAAGGATTAGAAACTGGTGAAGCCTGGTATGACACATTGGGCTGATGGGGATAGGGTTGACTCGAAAATGAGCTAGAATAGGCATGATAAGTTGGTGAACTTGGTGGGATGGTTGAGTTGGCACCTGTTCTATGAGCACGATAAGTGACAGTAGTGGCAAAAGTAGCAGGAGCAGAAGAGTACTGCAAATTTGGGTTGGATTTTTGACATTGGTGCTGCATAGTAGCACAATCAGTCATGGTAGCAGAATAAGGCCATGTATATGTCATTGAAAATGACTTTTGTGAGTTAGAACTCCCTTGCTTAGGAACCATCTGACCCATATAAGGAGGAGCACCTAAAATGGAGTGAACAACATCTCCCTGTGCCTGCGTATTACCCATAATAGAAGCAAATCCAACAGAAGTTGCACTCTCACCCACACACTTAGTACCAGAGACAGTCATCATATCAATAGTATCATGCATCTCAACACCAGATACATCAATAACACTAATGACTGGTTGATCCAAGCTAGTACGAGCAAATGAAAACACATCATGTGGATCTAAGTTAAATTCAGGGATTAGGTTTAGAGATGGAATACCCTCAAATCTGGCCATTATCGAAGACAAGGACCCTCCAGAAGGCGGAAGCACTGGTTTTAGAATTGGAGAGGCTATCGATCCAAATCTAACTGATCCATCAGGTTGAGTAACAGCTGCAGTAGAAGACTGAGTTTAAGGCGTGTTGTTCACACATGCCACCAACTTTGACATCTCATGCTGCATTCTATCCACCATTAAACTCTAGAAATCCAAAAAGGAAGCCTCCATTGAAGCTTTTAGTGAAGCCTGCAGCTGCGCTTGCATCGTATCGAGCTGAGCAGCAGTCTCTTGTCGATGGGCCTGAAATTCGATTTCCAAGTGAGAGGGCTCACTGGAAATCACAGGAGTGTCCGATGAGGACTTGCTGGTGTTCTTCGCCTTTCCAGCCATGACCGGAGAGGCTCTGATACCACCTGTGTCACATCCCGACCTTTAAATTTTTATCTTATTTACTAGCTTGATTATAATAAGAATTTTACCGTCTCCGTCAATGAAGTTATAGTTTAATTGGTCCCTAGAGAGGTTTTGAGGGACGATTATTTCGGAAGAACTATTTGTAGGAGAAAAATATGACGACGGTAAAAATGGTAAATTTTAGCTAGTAAAAGGTTATTTTTATTAAGGTATTATATTGGGGTGTAAATTTTTGATGGAGTTGGGTATTTTTTTTTTTTAGTTTGGCCGGTTTAGGGTTAAAGGCCCAAAACCCATATTTTTTTCTCTTCTCTTTTTCTTCTCTCTTCCTCTCGGTTCTTCCCCTCCCGAGCTCACTCTCCCTTCGCCAGAAATCCTCCGCACGCCGCCGTCGTCCGGCCGAGCTAGGCTGCCGCACTGGTCCTATCTAGACCGGCGTCTCCTCCTCTCTCATCCTTGGCCGGTGAGCGCTGCCACGTCACGGCCGAACGGGAGGAAACCCGTCCCGAAGGGGAGACTGTGTTGTCGCCGGAGCTCCCTCCTCCGGTCACCAATCCGGGCAAGCTATATGCGGTTTTGTAGGTCTCCAACCCAGCTGCCTTGCCCTAAAAGGACTCACTCTGGTTCGCTTCAGGTAAGGAGAAATTTGAGGCGGAAGTTCTAGGGCGTTTTTGTGTTGTTTTTGCTCGATTGACCTAGTTAGGCTTGGAATTGGGTGTTGTGCTAGTTAGGAAAGTTGTAAAGGGGTTGAGAGGAAGATGCTGTCAAATTTTCATAGAAATTGGAAGTCGCCAGAATCGGCCTCCGGCCGCCGCCGTTTGGGAGATTTTCAGGGTTTTAAATGTGGAATATTAAGGGGAGTATATTGATGTGAATTATGGAATTTTCGGATGAGTTTTGGATAGGTTTGTGAATTTCCGAAGTTTGGTATTTTGGCGGTTAATTAATGTAGAATCCGGTCGAAGGATTTAAGCCATTAATCTGTGAAATGTTGATTTAAGGCTACCGGTATGTTCGGTGAAGTTTGAGCCATTTTGAGTTAGGCATGGCGAAGTTGGGCAATGATGAGTGTGTGGGAGGCTCACGTTTAATTTTCCCCATTGTGTTTAATTATTGGATTTTTAGTGGAAAATTAATTATATATTTGGAACAGGACGAGAGGAGGCCCGAGCAGAAGAAGCCTCGCAGCGACATCAGGTTTAGGCCTAATTTGTGAGTGGACCTTTATTTTAATTGAAAAGCATGCGATGAATTATCTGTTGATCATTTATTTCTTTTCCTGAAATTTATTTATTTCTCGGATATTTGGCAATTTTCCTCCTTTGGAGAGATCCCGAAAATGAGATTTTCGGTGGATATGTTTATGGATATTATGAGTATAGTATGTATATAAATGCTAGCTAGCCATACGTGCTTGATCCGTCATAATGAGGTAAAATGCCATTATGACGTGACGTGAGTGTTAGACACTAGCGTCATAGCCCTATATGAAAACTACTTTCTTTTCTGGTTTATTTAGGTTTTCATATAGGGAGTCCACACGTATATAAATACACCGTCCTCTACGGTCATAATGAGGAAAAATATCATTATGGCGCAACGTGAGCGTTAGACGCCAGCGTTGTAGCCTTGTATGAATTTCTATTTTTCTAAATTGTTTCTAGGATTCATACAAGAAGTCTGACGAGTGTAAATACATACGAATATATGATTATATATAATTAAATTAAATTCAGTTTACCCCCATGAGGTTTGGGAGTAACTTCATGTTAATCCCTATACTTTCAATTTCATCAGTTTACCCCTCAAACTTTTGAATTTTCCTCAAGCGTGACCAATGTCCTATATTCTGTCCAAATCGGACGTTAACTGCTGATAATTTTAACCTTAACTGTGAGGCCCGTATCTAGAATTTGGGCAAATTGGACCTTATCTGTCCAAATCTAACCTTAACTGCTGATAATTAACAGTCAATTCAAACAGAATATGAGAATTTAGGCACGGCAGATAAAAATTAAAGAGTTCAAGGGGTAAATTGATGAAAATAAAAGTGTAAGGACTAACATGAAGTCATCCCCAAACCACAAGAGGGTAAACTGAATTTAATTCTATATAATTTAGCCTGAGAGGCTCCATTTTATTTGAGTTGGTGACTAGCCGGAGCTAGTCGTGAATTTACCAGTTTACGAGTTGAGCGCTTTTGAGCTGCCGCATGCAGTATATTTTTCTTTGGAGATTAAAATGGGGAAGCATAAAAAAATATTTTTATTAATTTATTTTTGTCCACTCAACGTTATTAAATGTTTTCCCATGGGCCCTTCGTTTTAAAATGCCCAGTCTGCAGAGTACGGGTTGGACCTAGTAGGAGACGAGGCATAGTCACCCGCATTTCCACCACTTTTCATCCGTAGGTTACCTGTTTAACCTACCTGTGTTTTCTTACTTCCGCTAGTGTCTAGTAGCTCTGAATACTTGGGTTTAATGTATATTATTTCGGTTGTGGGTGAAGGCTTGTTGACATTTTAGAATATTTGTCGGAGGATTTATGTTATCTTATTTGGATAATTATGTTTTGATGTTTGGATGATGTTGTGTTGTTGTTATTGGTGGTGGTTGTGTTTGGGGAGCACGTAGGCTCCAGAAGTTAAGGTTGGATTGAGAATTATTGGAGTGTTTGCATATTCCTTCCGGAAGGGTTGTCCATTTTCAAGGGAGGTCATGCCGATTTTTCGGTAATATCTTCCTTGGAGGTAGTCCCCGCACGTCTTACACCGGGTTTCAGAGTGAAATTCGGGGTGGGTCGTGTCAACCTATTAGGGTGATAACCATTAGAGAAGAAAGAGAGAAGAAGAAGGTGAGAGAGAGATAAAGATAAGAACAGCAATTTCATTCATGGTCCCCAAATAGGGTTACAGCTGAGGCCTAAATAGCCTTATCATGTCCAACACGTGTCAAACATCTGTGGCTTCTCCTTAATCAAAACTAATCAACTTAATTAACTTAAGACATCATTAATCAACTCATAAAAGCATGTGCTGATCATGTGAGCTGTTAATTCTCCAAGTCAGTTTCGTAACACTTCGAAATACTCCCAAGGTTACCGCGAGCATCTATCTATAATGCACTTTCGGTGTGTTAGCAAGACATGGAAAGCTCTCGTCACCGCCAACCCAGGGTTTTGGAGGATCCATTGAAACCTCCACCCCCATAACACTGGTCATCTCCTTCTAAATGCTCACGGCTCCAGCTCCTTGGCTACCTGAAAGCACTACCTTCTCCTCGTCAAAGCCAACCAAGAAGGAAATACTCCGTCGGATATCACTGACCTTGTGACACTGCCATGTCCATTAGTCCAAATGGGATATGCTAACAGCTTGGTATTAGGACACTGTGGTTGGAATAATCCCACTCGTATAGTTAACCTCTTCACCCGAGAGTCTGTTATTGTTCCCTATCTTACTTTCCAGTATGAAAAGTTGTAGTACAAACCAATGTTTTAAAAGGCTAAGGTGTAGCCGAGGCAATGGCACGAAAGCCTCACCAAGGCGCTTGCCTTGAGGCGTAGGCGTAAGGCGTAAGCCTTTTGAAAAATAACCTGTATTTATGTTATTATTTCTCCTATATATATAAAACATATATTGCAATCAACACAACATTATACTAGCCTTTCTGCACGCGCATCGGGCCGCGCTCACGAGTATGTTTATGTTTATTGTTCATTATTTTGTGGTAGAGTTGACATATCGACTTGGCTATTGTCTTGAAACTTTTACAATTTGAGTATTGATTCCTTACGATAAAGTATATTTTATTATAATTTTTTAATAAAAATGTAAGACAATGTTCTTCTTTGTTAATCAACCTTCTTCAATGTGAATAGAACTATAGAAGTATCTGCATAACTATCACTTTATAAAATGCTATTTGACCAAAATTTCATACACCAATAGTTTCAAACCTTGCATTTGCAATCCCCTTTAGAATGTTTGTACTTGGACACCCAACTAAAAGAAAATACACAGATACAAATAGAAATTTCTGAGCAATATTTCATTTTCGATGAGCTTCTTCTTCAGCATAGTTTTTGGTATCTGATTTGGCACTCCAGATGCCACCACCAAACCCCCACCTATTCTTTATTTGTCATACTCTTATGCATCTCAAGTCCATCAACCCCTCTCATATTCCACTGAAATTATCAAGTCTTATTTCTCTCTCTGTAGTTACGTTTCTTGTTGATCAGCAGCCATATTTCTCTTTTTCCTATTTCGTTGCTTGTTATATAATGGCCATCTAGTACCTCTTTAACACCCTAGATAGGCAATCACCATGATCATATGACATTAGGGGTCAGAAATCCAACCTCTTGTGGCTAAGATTATATGCTGCAAAAGCCGTCTCTTCCATTGCCTGGAAAAATAAAAATAAAACTTTTTAATGACATACTGAAGTCACAATAATCTCACTAAAAATACAAACCAATTCCCTACATCTTAATAACACAATCATGAATTCATGATTGGTAAACCAACGTATCCTATTCCTCTGTACCTGCTGCTTCACCAAAAAGCACATAGGGCCACTAAGACATTCCCCATAATCATTGTTCCACATGTTTGAACCCAAGCAGCTTCTACGTACCCATCTGATAAATATTATACAGGGACAAAAGATAATTTGAAATAAGTATTCATTAATATCAACTGGTTACATAAGCTAGATTAATCCATACATGAAACACGCTTATTCAACTTCATTCACGTTAATTGTCTAACTGTGTAAGATACTACAGAAAATCAACATCAGTAAAAAAACAATCTAAGAGTACAACCAAAAGGAATGAAATATACTCACCCACAATTGCAACATCTTCAGGAAAAAAAAAAAAAAAAGGTTTCGATTTCCTCTCTTCCTTTATTTTCTCTCTCACATTGGTTATCTGTTTTTTCCCGTTTGCTTAAATAAAATAATAAATGATAGAAACGGTTGTGCATTGTGGCAGTTATCCCCTCGTCTCTGCTCCCCTGTTGTTTCCCATTTCTCCCTTCCATCACGAAGGCGTCTTCCACGTATAGATCTATATTAACGTGGGAGAACAACTGCAAATCAGATTTCTTCAGAAACTGAAACTGTCTTATTGTATTAGATTACTGCTTTACCCTTCAATTATTATTTCATGGCTTAGTAAACTTATAAAGAGAGGGGCAATTTCAGGGATTAAGATAAATTTAACCACGACAGTTTTATAAAGCAAATTGGTTTAATTAATAGAGATATTGTCATATATATTTCTAGTAAGTATTCAAACAATACAATTTAAGCAATCATCAAACATAAAATACATCCAAAGGCTCAAGTTGAAAGATCAAAAGAAAATAACAATAATTGAAATAAACTTCATGCTTTAAAATCATCATCATCATCATCGTCAATTAAGATATCTCCATCCAAACTATCATCACCATCACTATTAAATCCATATATTGTAAAACAGCATATATACTCTAGTACAATTAAGAAAACACACAACTTTGATTTCAAACAAGTTGAACAGTCAAGAAGCAGGTTCCAGTTGAATCGGAATGAATGATCAATCTAATCGCGCAAACCAAAAATTCACAAGCTTTAAGATAACAAATGAATAACCCAGATGTGCGTACCTCAAATTCAACGGCGACCGAAAGCTGAAGCCAAGCCCAGCCAAACCCAGATGTGTTCGCATTGTGGAAGGACTGAAGGAGGCAAATCGGGAGAGGGAGAAGGAATGAAGCAAATCGGGAGAGGGAAGGAGGCAAATTAGGATAGGGAGAGGGAAGGAAGCAAATCGGGAGAGGGAGAAGGCAAATCGGGATAGGGAGAGGGAGAGGGAAGGAGGAGGCTGTGTTTGGGGGAGAGGGAGGCTCGAAATGGCCAAACGACCCAAACCTAGCCTTTATTTCAAAAACCTAAACTACCCCTTTTTGAAGACGCACGCCTTTCCCGCCTTATGTGCGCCTTTGCGCTTTTCAAGCCTTGTTCTGTGTTTTTTGCGCCTCTGCGCCTGA
>NW_004443448.1:1742138-1743688 GCF_000184155.1 Fragaria vesca subsp. vesca
TTTTTAAAACACTGGTACAAACGAGTATAGGGTTGTGGCAACCCAAGATATTGCAGGTTTAGTTGGGTTTAAGATTTTCACACTAGGTCAAGGTTCATGGAGGAACATGGTGGTAGACTAGCTTCACCTGTCATTCGTTCATCCTCCACCTTCGAACTTCAGGAATAGTGTATGTGTCCATGCATGGAGTCCTACACTGGTTGGCTCCTAGTAATGAAACTATATTTGCTCTTGACATTGGAGATGAGAGGTTAAGAATCATACCAGTACATTCTTAGTGCAAGTTGATCCAAATATACGAAAAGGTTATCGAAGTGGATAAATGTCTCTGTATAGCATGTGGGGATTATGAGATGGATGGGATGATGTTCTGGATTTTGAAGGACTACAAACATCAAGTGTGGGTTGCGGAGACTATCAAAGTTCCCTGTCTACGTTACCGTAATTCTTACATGCCTCAGTGTACCACCCACACTGGTGAGCTTGTATTTGGCGTTTCTCAAGAAAATTATCTCCAATTATATAACAGGAAAAGTAAAAGCTCTCGGCAAAGTGCAGTCATATTTTCTGAAATGTTGCGTGATCTTGGATTGAGACTAAGTTCTTCCGTTGTTAGTTTTGATGATTCAATTGTTCCCTTATAATGAGAACTGAATAATCGAGAAATTATCGATATTATTTCAAGAATAATAAAGAAACAATGGAGGATGTTTCATGTAGATCACTACTTGATATTTTCAATTTATAAATTTTCGTAGTTTAGTTGAGATGTTTTTAATATATGTGCTTCAGCAGAACTATAGCTTGAATGGAGGAAGTAATGTGAATGTCATCCATTACAATGTTTAGGCAACTTGAAGGTCCTAGGGAGGGGGGGGGGGGGGGGGGGGGTGAATAGGCCTTTATTACTTTTTCGTCCGATTTCGTTCACAAGGATAGCAAACATTTAGCTATCCTGATAACAGGAAGACGTAGTAATAAATAAAAGAACAAGTACTGGAAAGTAAAAGAAATAACACCAGTACGTTTTTTATTCGCAGAAACCCTGCACCAGGGAGAAAAAATGCGTGCCCCTAACTCTTGAGGGACAAACCTTTCCACTATGTAAAACTCACTTATTACAAGATTATAGTCTAGGGATACAACGACGATTTGCAATCCTGCCTAGTCTACCCACTAGTCTAGATCTATCTCTCCTGTCTCTGAGTGACTCACCTCACTCCTCACAAGATTATAGTCTAGGGATACAACAACGACTTGCTATCCTGCCTAGTCTACCTACTAGTCTAGACCTACCTCTCTTGTCTCTCAAGTGTTTACATATGAAGGTATAAGAAGAAGTTTCAACTCAAAACTCAGCTAACGCCTTTAACTGATTCTTCTTGAACACTTCTCAGAATACTCAACTCAGAACTCAGCTATCCTAATTAGAGGGATTCTTCAGACCTCAGCTAACACCTTTAACTGACTCTCTAGAACTCAGCTCTCCTCGATCAACTGATCCTTCTTGAGTACTTCTGGGGTTGCTGCACTACCATCACTCATGATAT
>NW_004443448.1:1743738-1745377 GCF_000184155.1 Fragaria vesca subsp. vesca
CTCCGCCTCCTCCCTCCTCCCTCCTCCCTCCTCCTCCCTCCTCCCTCTCCCGGTCTCCACCTCCTCCCTCCTCCCTCGCTCTCCCGGTCTCCAAGGTTAGCGTTTTTCTTCTTTTTTACCCTTGATTTCGAATTGATTTTTAGGTTATGTTTTATGTTTTATGTACTGTCTAATTTCCCTAATTTATGTTTAGGAGATAAATTATCCTCATTTTTTAAACATATGCTTTGTTGATAATGAACTTGATGCTTGCATTCCATGATTAGCTACTGCATTCATTGTGGGCTGGGTACGAATTTTTAAACATAAGATACAAAATACAAAATAGAAAAACCTATATCAAATCCGGATGAATATATATATATATATTTTTTTATTGAATTTATATTTTTGAATAAGTATAATTTTAAACTTATATATATTTCACATTATATTAAGTGTTTAAATTTAAGCATGAACATAATGAAAAAAATATGGTTTCAAAAATATTTTCTATAGAATAAAGACAAAATAATCTAGAGCCTTAGATTTGAGAAGGATAAGATTGAATATTTACTTTTTCAATGTTGCCTCAACCTGGATTCAAATTAATATTTTAAATAGGATGAGCGGCTATTTTAGATCGAAGAAGAGTTCGAAGTGCCAAAGGTCCGAATCGTCTGAGGGAACCTCTAGCAACCCCCAAACGATGTTTCAGGGCCAGATGACAGCCAAACGTGCGAGCCTTCTGGAGACGGCGCAGAGGCAGCCGGAGGTGCCTCTTTCATCGAGGCAGGCGGTCGTCCCTCGTTCCTCGAGGCAGCTGTGGCCTCAGACCCAGACGGAGGTGTCTGCACCCCGTATGCCTGAGATACACCGAGCGCCCACTCCGGGTCCTACTTCTTCGGATAATGGGTCATCTGGGGTACAGATGGCGCCGCCTTATCTGTTCCTTCTGCGAATGATACCGGCCTTACCTGTAGTCGATGGCTCAGGGACGCCGATTTATCCACTGCCCCCGCCAGTGGCTCCATCAGCGGCGTACCGGTTCGTGCCTTTTGATACGCCTCTTATTTCCACGAGGGTATCATCATCGGCGACATAGACTGAATACGTCGCGTCCGCCGCGAGCGCCTCAGGTAATCAATGATGCATGATTATTTTTCTTATAATTAATAATAAAGGGTCTCCGATTTTAATAATCAATTTGGTTTATCATGTGATAGGCACCGTCGGAGCGAAGCCGACAAAGAAGAAGAGAGGCCCCGTCACAGGGAAGGCTCTCGAGAAGATCGTGGGTACCGTGGGGAGGATAGTCATCAATACTGACGGGGATGGCCACATAGTATCGGGCGGGAAGTCGAGGACGTACTCCAGCTGCGTGGGAGCGCTCATTAGGGATAGAGTCCCTATGTTGTGGTCAGACTGGGGCGAGGTCCCGCAGGAGGTTAAGAACATGGTCCACAACGAGATGTCGGTGAGTTTACAAAATAATATTATGTATTACATTGTTGATTTCTCGAAAAACTAAACCAATAAACGGTTAAATGCAGGTGTGGTTTGAGATTCCCGAGCACCTGAAGGACAGCTGGGCCGACGTTGTGCATGGGGGAAGGTACGTTGGGAAGTTAATGAAAAACAAAATTGTATGTGATATTAA
>NW_004443448.1:1745427-1837019 GCF_000184155.1 Fragaria vesca subsp. vesca
TAATGGGTTTATGAAAGAGTTTTTGCTCTTGCTCTTGCTCTAAGATTTACAATCACCAAGGGAAGACTTAGAGGCAAATGAGCAATGCAAGGTAAAACCTATACCCAGCTAAAACTATGTAGAAAACTACATCTTGAACAACCAAAGAGCAAGAAGAGACTTGCTCCATATATATAGGCAAAGTGCAAGCTAAAGGAGAGCATGCACGTTTACCAAAATGGGAGGCAACTTTTGGACTTTAGTCCTTGTCCAAACTCATAAAGTGAGAGGGCCAAAGGACAAACAAAAGGCTCCAAGAGAGTAAAGACAAACACAACTCTCTTATATGATAAAAGGTTTTGTGAATGATGGAGACACAACAAAACATATTCCTATATGAGGACACATAGGCCAGCTGATAGCTTGGGCAGTGCATCACATGGCTTAGCAGCTGACTTGGTTTATGTATCACAAAACCCAGCTGGACTCAAAAAGGAGCTGACCTAAAAGTGCTCTAGTCATGTGCTTATGGGTTGGAAGAACAACACAACCCTAGACTAACTTAGAGCTCAAACACGATGAAAAATGTTTTGCTAAAAGAGATTTGAAATTCAAATACTGAACAGCTGAAGCAAAACCATTTAAATCTGCACGAAGTCAGACTCAGAGATTAGGATAGATACAACACGGGTATCTACCAAATCTGGATGGCAAGCAGAGCTGCCATCCTGAATGAATGTGATGCACATGCATAAACTACCTGATGTATATGAGATAAAAACAAATAGCCAGCTAATATATTAGTTTGTGTATCACAAACCTAGCTGGAGCCTCTAAGCTCTAGTCATGTGGTCACGGATTGGAAACACTACACAACCCTAGACTGACTTGAAGCACCAAGGCAACGACAAATGTTTTGCTAAAGGGGATTTGAATTCAAACAGGGGAATTCAAACTAATGATACACAAATAGCAAAAGCATTTAGACATGCATACATATAGACCCAATAGATTAGGACAGATACACCAGGAGGTATCATCCGATCTAGGATGACAAGCAAAGCTGCCATTCTCAGTGAAAAACATGAGATGCATATGCATGAACTACCTGATGCACATGAGATCTTGGCAGGTCTTCATTCTTCACTTGTGATATCCTTACCATCAGGATATGTAGAATTCTCAGTGAAAAGCATCAGATGCATATGCACCAGTTACCTAGGACACATGTGATCTTGTCAAGTCTTCATTCTTCACTTGTGATATCCTTACCATCAAGATATATAAAATAGCTTGTGTCTTGTGTTTTGATCATAAAAGGGATAGCCAACAATCCTTATACCAACACAACTCATTCTCCCGCCAACGCAGTTCAAATTGATAGCTACCTCATCAGCAGAAGATCCAAAGACTCTACTCACTAATTTTTGTGAGGACAAGTAGTGTTGAAAACGAAAAGGCGATAAATGGAAAATCTGGTTTTAATTAAGAAAGAAAGATCCTCAAATTAAAGAAAAAAAGATTACAAAATTGATGAAGGATCAGAAAATCGATCTGCAATTGCACAAAGCTTTCTCTGCTTTTCCCCTTCATCCATAAATGATTTCGTGTCCCAGTTATGAAGAATAAACAACACCTGTATATAGGCTGCATTGCGCATTCACAACTGAAACTCCATCTTTGATGTTTTCCTTAAACTTCTTCTTCCACATGTCTTCCTCTTCTTTATTTCCCTCAACAAAACCCTATCCCTTTCCTTTTCTTTGTTTCTCATCTTAACTCTTTACGCAAATGAGTCCAACCCCTACGAGATCAGCACAACAAAAGCACACACGAGAAAAATTGAAAGCAGATTTTGCCTTGCCAGGGCCAAAATGTGCTTTATGAAAATCAATATCAGATTCAAGTCCTCAACGAACCCACATTGTGTTTTTATGTTTTGATGATGAAGCAAAGAGAAGAAAGAAAGTGAAATGATGCATGGAGAGACTGATCGAGTTAGATCGATCTTGAGTCTAGCTATGACACATTGATTCATTTGGTGATTGCCGAGCGTCAGTCATCCAGAGCTTTAACGTACTCAGAGCCTCGAGTTTGGTCCCCAAAAGCTAGCTAGCTCGATAACAACTACGCAATCTAGGGCCTTCTTCTTCCTCTATAAAATGAGGCTTACTTGCATCCCATCACCTCATCAGATCTCTAACTCATCTCTGCATACGCGCCCAATTAAGTCGTGTACTGAAGTGCAGGGGGCATTCCTAATCAATTAGCTGCAAAATGGCTGGTTTTTCCCACATTAATGTTCAGGGTGATAATAACCAGCTGATGATTCCTGAGGGAACTAGATGGGAAAACATTAACATTTCTCCTCCCATGACGATGGTCCCCATGATAAGCCAAGAGGAAGGCAGTAGTTCTAGGAAGCGTAGGCGAAAATCGAATAGAAAGGATGACTTCCTAGCTCGACTTCATCTGCTTGCGCCAAGAATTCCAAAACGACCACCGCCATCTCCGGTAGTACCTTTCCGTGTAAGTTTAGAACATTTTCTGGTGGAGATTTTCAGATACAAAGTGTTTATCTAATGGGTTTTCAGCCTTGACAGGATCGATGATATACTATACGCATATGCATACAGCTGCTCATATATAAATTTTTAGTAAAGTTTGAATGGAGGTTAACCAATCTTATTCATTTCCGGACCCCAAATTGACATTTATGTGATCCTATTGCCTCGCCCAAAAATGTTTTACAGGGATCATCTTCATAGATCATATTTGACTTCTCATTGTGTGAAGTGCAAAGCCTAAACAATTAACTTTTTTTTTCTTTTTTTTTTTGGAAAATCCTTGCTTGATGTGAACTTCTATATTATTAAGATCAACTGATCAAGTAAATTCATTTTCCATGTATACCTTAAGGTAATTAAGGTGATATATACGATGTAATTAAACGGTTGTGGCGCGTAATTTTTTCAAATATCTACGAATTATTTTATGCCTCGTGTCCGTTAAAGTACGTATAATGTTTGCTTCGATAATTTATTTTATCCCTCGTGTCGATTCTACAAGCTTTTATTAACTGATTCCTTGTGTCAATCTTATAGTAATCGGCTTCAGTTATATATTCTTTGCACGGTGTCAATTTTGAATTGATTAGTGTATAGTGGCGTCTACTTCAATTATTTCATTTTGCGTGCATCATTTATTCATTATCATTTGTAGTTCATAATTCGTTTTTCTTACATGAAATTATTGATATATCTTTGCATGCAATTGATTTCAGATCCTCAATCCAACGATGACGCAGTTTCTCTTCAAGAAACAGTTGCATCGAAGCGATGTGGGAAGTGTGACTCGTATCTTGTTGCCAAAGGTTTGAACACCAATTTGCCAAGCTAGCTAACTAATAAATAATGAGATGCGCTCTATATTTGGTCATAATAAAACTGAAAAAGAACACAGAAAGAAGGGTGATATGAACCAAAGCATGTTGATGATAAACAAAACTAGTGTCATATATAGTGTTAAACAAAAGGAAAAAAAGAAACATATTCAGCAACTAAAAGGGCGATTGTAAAGAAAATTTATAAAACTTAAAACTTAGACTAAACGCATATACAGTAAGTTAAAATTTTAATCTCACGTACACTGTTCATGAACTTCTATATATCTTCAGTATGAGGTAGAAGAGCATCTACCATACCTCGTCTACAAAGAGGGAATATGGATGCATATGGATGACCTGGACTATTATAAAGTCTGGACTATCAAATTCAGGTTCGAATCACATTTATATATCTGACAACCATTTTCCGTTTAACATAAAAAAAAAAAAAAGTACCATAACATTCATATGATTTCAACATCGATCTCTCATTCACTACAGGTTTTGGAACAACAGCAACTCTGGCAGGATATACATTTTCGAAAACACGAGTGAGCCCTAGCTCTAACTTAATCTCACCATCCATGCCTCTCTTTTTTTCACAATGATTCATGCCTAGAAATTTGAGATCGATTGCGAACTCGTATATATTGATTTCATTATGATCGTAATATTACTATTTCAGAGGAATTCCTTACGAGCCATGGCTTAGGCGTTGGAGATTCGATTGAGGTGTTTAAAGATATCATGTCAGGATCCTTTGTAAGTGATCAACTATAGAATTAATTTGCCATATACACTAATGACTAATACATAGACCACCATGCGCGCACTCTCGATGAGCTACTTAAGCGCATGGCCGGCCAGTGTTTATCACATCATTAACTCGATCCTGAAATGCAGATAATAAGGGCTTCCAACACTTCAGGTGATCCGGGTTTGATTGATGAACAATGCTTAAGAAGGTCGAGGGAGAACGACAAGCACATGTTTCTGAATCAAGTAAGTGGATGTAACAACAAAGAGCAACCACAATCTGCGAAGAACACGTCCGAACAAGTAGGGCAAAGCAGCTCAGATGTTCCCAACAACCTACTCCCAATGGAGAACAATGCAGACGTTGTTCTAAATCAAGACCAGGTTGATGAGATCATTAGTACTGATGAAGAAGTACTACAACCAGCACAGCCGGCAGAATTGGCACAACCGGTACAACCAGCACAACCGGCGCCACCAGCACAAGATTGTGGTGGACAACAAGAAGAGAACACCATTGATAACGTCTTGAATGAAAGTTTTCCAACTCTTGATGACTTTGACTACTTGTATGCACTATTGGAATGGTAGATCAGATGGGGCAGCCCTTGGATTTATAACAACAGCCGCCATCTTCAGCGATCCAAATGTACAGAGAGACCATAACTGTTTCGCTCTCTGATTGAAAATCTCAAATATGGCTGGTAACGAAGAAGACTGTACTGTATATATATATATATATGTAATTATACATCTGCTATAATGTGTGTATAATCTGACAGAGGAGTTTGTATTATACGATCAATGAAATATTGTATAAAGCTTTGGCATGTGGACAACAAGCCCGTCTAGCTCAGTTGGTAGAGCGCAAGGCTCTTAACCTTGTGGTCGTGGGTTCGAGCCCCACGGTGGGCGTTTGTTTTCTCAATTTTACTTTTTACCGAATTCATTCCTCAATTTTATCTTCTCACTTTGATGGACTTAACTTATAAATATGCTTTGGAAGTTGGAACACTTGTTATTTCATGGTATCATGAAATTGGTATCACATGCCTTGAGACATTTCACGGTACCTCCATCTCTTTGGCCGTTGATGTGTGCTGAGCAGGATATATAGCATGCTAACAGAAGAACAAGTGCATTATTTCTTGACATCGCCATGGATATGCATATTAGAGACAATAAGTTATAAGAGCTAGCTCGTTGATGAGAATATGGTACAGCGTTCAGACTTGAGATCGTATATATACCATAGAATGAGGTCAATTAAGGATATCCCACCTTTGGTTGAGGCCGGAGAGAAACATACAGTTAATCCGTGTTTTATTTGGTTGAAAATAAAAAGAAAGTAAATAGATATACGTACATGTACATGAGACGATTAAGGAAATAGACAATATATTATAATTAATGATTTATGCAGCGCCACTTATATAATTGAGTAGTCCCGTTTACCTGGTGAACTTGGATTTAAACGTTAAATTTAAATGAGCTATAATCTAATGGCCATTTGTACAAATCTCTATGGTCAACTAGTGATCAGGTGAACATGATTGTATAATTAAGAGTATTGGCTATAAAAACTATCAACTCATTTTTTAATTTCGATCTGTTTCCAACACGAATAAGTCTTTGTTTTATACTGTCGATCTCCCCGATTTAGTACTTACTGCTCTCTCTTAAATTTGCTTCGGTATTAGGTAGCTCATATGTTGTAGGCTGCTTATCCGCTGTTGCAGTGTCCTCCATGTTTTGGTTCCTCGGTTTCTTTTTCACTCTTTTACCTTGTTTGCATGGGCTCAAGGTCTCTGTCTGGGACTTGAATTGTAAAACAATGGTCACGGAAAGAGGAGACAGAAAATTGTTATCTTTGTATACAGTCTCGCACTTAGACTTTCGCTTGGTAAATTGTCTTGCTGGTCTAGATCTTCAAGCAAGAACTTGTTTGCGCGCACTCTTTCATAGTAGAGTAATGCTTACAGACTTACACTTCAATTATCAATCTGTCAAAGAAAACAGAAGGATGGGTGGTTTGTTTTTTCTCTTTTTGGTCAGACAAGGATTATGATGGATATAAGGGGGTACACTACTCCTTCCATTTCTACTATCTTACAGGTACAATAATGAGTCATGATAAGAAAAACATGTAAATTACACACCTCAATACTTTGTAGTTCACAGTTTTATTGTATATATTTATCTTTTTATCACATGACGTAGTATGTGATGAGAAAATAGACACATAATTATATACAACCGGTGATAACTAACCATTATATTAATAGTTTAATTAAAAGTAGTTGAGCACAAATCCAACATTCACAGCGAGCTACCATGCATGAAAGCGTATATAATACACTCTGCCATAGAAAGTCAAGATCGAGAGGTGGGAGGAGATGCGATGTTCTATCTACGGGAGGTTATTTAGTTACGATATAACAGGATCGATAATGATCTCCTCATTAGTACACAGCGGAATGAAGAGGCAGAATAGCAAGTAATTTAGTCGGAGTTGCTATTAATTTTACACTACTTAAACATCTGATTCAGCCTGCGTTTAACCGCAAATAGTAGTCGATCAGTCCACAGAAACCCCTTCAAGTTACTGAACTTGATGTTTCTGGTTTGCCTGCAACAAAAAGGGTTCAAAAGATGACTTGCTACTACATACAGTTAATTAGTATATCAACTTTGTAATTGAGGGAAGTAGTCATAGAATTGCTTGTTTAAGAGCGCGCTTATTATAGAAAACCTCTTTATAATTTGCTGAGCTTATTAGAAGGTGAACAGGTTGTCAAATAGCTTCAGGCTGGTCTTCCATGTCCAAAAACAAATCTCTACCATCCTGTAATTGTATAGAGTCAAGTTTAGAACATCTACCATATATATTGAGAGATATGATGGTTTTCCTTCACAAATAATGTCCTAATTTACTTCTTAAATAAAGTGTCACTACCTGAGGGATCAGAGTGGCTTTCTGATCCTGTGTGAGCAAAAGGGAAGCAGAATCGCTTGGCGCACTGTCTGCAAAAGACATGAACGAGACAGAGCAAGACTCTGGCACAGACGACAACAGCCCCTGCTGGGACAGCATATATATCGTTTATAATGATGAAATTAAATCCTTCAGAGAATTTGGTGTGTACAAATTAAGCAAGTAATTAAATGTTAATAAGCTAAAACGTAAGTGTTTTGATGTTAACCGCAGTTCTAGTACCTCAGGAACACATGCATTTCTACTTGGATTCTGCTCACATTCAAATAGCGTGAGATTCACAAAAGCAACCTTTGCCGCAAGGGACTGAACAAGGAAATGAGGTCAGTTGCTAAGGAGTAATGAAACAGGACCAGGACCAGGACATAATCAAACCGCCATTGAGATCATCCACATTATACTTGTTAAGCAAGACTCTTACCTCTACTTGATTCTGTAGAAATTGAACATATTTGATGATCTCATCCAGTACATGAGCCTTGCCAGTTATCTACAATCATTAACAGAAAAAAAACACTCAACTATCACAGACAGTGATTAAACGCCTATAACATAAAATAAGTGTGCATTGATCGATTGGTATGCTAACCTTATCACATCCAGGAACAAGAGATTGCAAGAGCTTCATTCTCATACAGATTTTCGCTCTTCTTGCCTGCAAAAAACCATCCAAAAATTCTTAAGATTGTGAAACCATTTAGCAAGACATTCATGTAGAGCAGTGTGTGTGAGTGTACGTACCCTTTCCGCAAGGCTGTGATTATCGGTTGCTTCACCCCTTCTTGCCTTAACACGAACATAATCTTCTGTTTCAACTCCTTCAGTAGAAACTCTGCTCTTCTTCCTCTTCAGCCCCTTAACTTGATCCTGCTAGCCATGATTATTAACCCATGGAACATAAACTGATAAGCAAAACATGAGCTAGTACGTCATCAAAAATTCAAGTAGAAACAACCCGATTACCATTTTTGCTAGCTTCTTCTCTTCTTTTCTCCTCTAAGTTACCTCTGATAATGATTCATATGAACTAAGGGTGTACATATAGTAGTTTCACAGCGAGAGATTAACAGAACG
This sequence comes from Fragaria vesca subsp. vesca, assembly GCF_000184155.1. NCBI lineage: Eukaryota > Viridiplantae > Streptophyta > Magnoliopsida > Rosales > Rosaceae > Fragaria > Fragaria vesca. The sequence goes on from NW_004443448.1 coordinate 1,753,617, forward strand.
GTCAATGCATGTGTACGTGGAATAGGTGAAAGTGACTGATCCAGAGGGAGCTGTTTCGAGAAGCGAGTTGTATTAATGAGTTTGCATGAATTTGGAGATGCAGGGGAATCTCCAGGAGGTTTTTTCTCCCAACTGGGGAGAAACGGGCGGTGATAAATCGTTGTGTTGCTTTCTTTCTGAAATAAGCGAGACATGTTCGTCGATCTTTTGGACACGAAATACGAGCCAGTTTCACCAGGGAGAGATATATATAGAGAAAAAGGCTGCAATTGGGTTTCAATCTTTGAATTGTAAGCACTCAAGAGTAAAGTAGTTCCTTGCTGAGAGGTACAAATCATAAATTTACAGTACCTGAGAAGAGGAGTGGGCTAGATTCCATTTAATGAACAAGCTTTGTATGGCTCTATGTTTATAATAGCTATGGGCACAGAAACGTACATCTGTGGCACCACCACATCAAAGAATCATAAATTCATAATGCTCTTGTCATAAATTCCAAATACCAAATTTGTACTTGAGGTTATTGATTCCCCTATTTTATGAACGTTACAAAACAAAAATGATTATATTTGGTTTCACATGCGGTAACGAATTCTATGTTAGATCAAATGAAGCCTCTACCTGATTAATAGTAACAGCGTAGCCAGCATAGGGCCAGGAGGTTCAACTGACCCTTCTCAACTTGTTACCATGCTGTTGATTTGTTGAAATTTTCTTACTTTTTAGTACATATATGTAGTATCATTACACTTATTATTGACCCCTATGACAACATCGAAAATAGAAGCCAAACCAATTTACTTGCATTTTTTTCTAAATTCTCGACTCAAAAGAATACTATATATATTTATTGGCTTGTAAATGTTATATTTTCCTTTTATTTTCTTCTTATGCTCAGCCTTAGTATTATTTCTTTTTGAGTTAATGGAAGACTACCGCTTGTCCTTAACCACTTATTTAATTTCTCATAATGTCTTGTAAGATTTACTTCTTAGTTTACATGGTTAGTCCAATTAGGCATTAGTTTCAGTTTTTACCATGCATCATAAACATTTTGGGATTAAGTTATATAGTATCATACACTATTTGCAATTTACTGTAAATCTCACAACCTAGTTCTAGAATAATTTTCATGCTTAATATAAGCTATTTATATTTTGACCCTCCTATAAAGGATTTATGGCTACGCTACTAGTACTACCACCATTAGGGTTTAGAGACCTTCTTTAATTCTGATCTACACGCAGTTATTCACCATACTCGTACATACAAATAATTAAATTTTACTTTAAAAAGTTAAAATTTACTAAAAGGTTGACTAGCTTGTGACCCCATACATTATTTGATACGGGTGTCCTTTAAAACAATATATTCACAATGTATGTGTATATACTTCACATAACTTCCATTCAAAATGTTACTATTAAAAGAGCCAGCATTGATTCATAATCATTTCAGACCAAAATTTAGAAAAATCTCCCCTGTATACCGTTAGACAGTACAAGGCTCTTTTGCATCATAAATACCCAAATATCTACTCACTTCCTACAAATGCATACTAGGGCAGCCCTCCTACCCAAGTTCTTCCTCCACCAAATGAAGAAATTATCCATAATCGCCAAAAAAGAATATTTCTTGCGGGTACTTAAAATAGAAAGCAGAAGAACCAATTTGTTACGGCTTAGAAATACTTGGCACATGGCTGTCGCTTGTGGACTATGACATTGAGGATCAAAATGGCCTTTGGTGATCAGTCGTGTATTGCCTTACATTAATTACGTACTTGGTACTTTGGGAGTTTGGGGGAATCGGGGTCTGTCATCCTTCTCACTTCTCAGTCGTGTATCTGTAGCTTTCTATTTCCGTCCTTCGTATTAATTAGCTCCACAAGCCTAAATCAATCTTTCATATTATTTTTGTTTGCAATATACTTTTCCACTATTTTGATCATTATGATCAAATAAACAAATATATCAATGGCTAACGTCTATTTATTAAAAAACAAAAAACAACTGATATTCTACAACGATTACATCATATTACTTCTTTTCAACTTCGTAAGAGAATTAGACAACCATAAAAAAACAACCATCCCTTATCTTGTAAGAAAAATTTGATGTCTTATCGGACTTATCTTGTAAGAAAATTAGACATCAAATTTTCGTCTTAAGCAATACTCATGCCTTAATCCAACTCCTAATTAAAAAAAAAACGAACAGGGCTGGGCGGCCATGCCATGAGCCACAACGAGCCCCAGTGACTCACAACTCACAAACATCAACCGCACCCAGAAATTTTCTAATGTCATAAAAAGCTCACCAGATCCGTGACGTGTACGGTCCGGATTCAAAGTCCTCCCCCCCAGCACTAGATTCCCTCGTCCGTATAACCCTTTTCTTTCTCTCTCTTCAATCTCTGGTGTACTCTCTCTATCTTCGTCTTTCTTCTTCTTCTTCTTCTCGATCCGAAGCCGCGCCAATAATCCCCAGATCGAGATCTCGTCACAGATCCACCAACTTCAATAAATCTCCCCTCTTTTTTCTCTTCTCTTCGAATCCGTGGCGCTAAATTTCAGATCTTTGGCGAAAATTAAAGGAGGCAAAATTAACCTAAAAGATTAAACCAATTGACGATTTTTTAATTTTTTGCTGTGTTTGCTGAGAGTGGAAAGATTTGTGTATATATGATCGTTGGTGGATCGAATTGTTTTGGGTGGAACAATATGATGGGAAGAGATGAGAGTAGCAGAGAAGTTGTTGACGTTGAAGAAGGTGAAATTCCCGATTCGAATTCAGTGGAGGAGATCAGTGAGGAGGATTTTGTGAAGCAGGAATCCAAGGCTGTTGAGCCGAAATCCAATGGAGGAAGTGGAGATGGAGCTAGGTTTTGGACGTTTCATGAAGTCCTCGCCCATCCGCACTTTCGCGGCATCGGCGGCGGCGGTCTGGCTAACCTGGCTTGGGCTCAGGCCGTGCAGAATAAACCGTTCAATGACCTCCTTGTGAAGTTGGATTCCGACGAGAAATCGAAGCAGCAGCAGCAGCAGAGATCGTCGGTGAGCTCCGGCAATGAGAAAGTGGTGATTATTGACAGTGGCGATGAGATGGATGTGGAGAAGGAGGAGGAGGAGTTGGAGGAGGGGGAGATTGGTTTTGATTCGGAGTGCGGCGATAATGACAAGGCGGCTGGTAGTGTTGGGAATGGGGTGTGGGAGAAGCGAGTGAACTTGCTAAGGGAAGCATTGGAGTCTCTGACTATTACTGAGGCCGAGAAGTAAGTGAAGTGATTGTTTTTTTTCGAATCTGTTTGGAGTGGATTGACCGCAATGATCGCGGAATTTGAATTTGATCTTGAGGGAAATGTATTGTCTGAGGTTGATTGTTGTTGGTTGATGTTTTTGCAGATCATTTGGGGATGTATGTCACCGGTTTCTTGACAGTTTGGAAAGCTTGCGAGGAGTGCTTTCAGAGATAAATGTGTCGACTAAAGAAGCTCTTGTTCAGCAGTTGTTCAATGCTGTACGAGCTATTAGCTCTGTAAGCCTCCCAAGATTTTATCACGTTGTTAGTGCTTTCTCTAAATATTTCGGAAGTCTGGTTATTGAAGTTGTTGCTGTTTCTTGCAGGTGTTCCGCTCCATGAGCGCGGACCAGAAGGAGCAGAATAAAGATGTTCTATCAAGGTTTGTGTTAGTGTTTATGCTCATTAGTTCATCAATATAATATTTTTTTTAAAGCCATGTTTCGTGTAGTTACTTGCTTTGTCTTGTTTTTGTTAACAGGATACTTTCTTCTGCAAAGAGTGATCCTTCTCCTTTTCCTGCAGAGCAGCTAAAAGAGGTGTGCTTTTTTATGTTAACGTAGTTCAGGAACATTTCACAGTCCTTGTTTGCAATCAGTTTAGCTGATTGTTGGTATGCCAGGAAGTACTGACGTTGAACATTTTTATTTTCCAGATTGAAGTGATGAGTTCCTCTATGGATTCCCCTCAAACTAAAGCAGGTACTAAGGAGAATGGGATACAGTGTATCAATGGGGTTTATAAAACGGATTCTGATACTTCAGGTGCAAATGCCAGTCATGTGTTCACTTATGCAGCTAATACCGGGTCAGATACACAGGTATCTGTGGTCCATAGCAATCCAAATATATCATCTGAAGTCCCAAGATCAGGATCATCTAGTTTTAAGGGTAGGGGACTGATGCTACCCCTCTTAGACCTTCACATGGATCATGATGAAGATAGCCTTCCATCTCCTACACGAGAACCACCAGCATGTTTTCCTGCCCAGAAACCAGTGGTTGTTGAGAATGGGATGGTAAAAAAATCAGGGTGGGAGACAGCTCGGGCGGCCCTAGATGTAGAAGGTTCAAAAATGCATGTTTATGAAACTGAGGCTCTTAAGGCTGTTTCTAGCTATCAACAAAAGTTTAGTCGCAATTCTTTTTTGACGAGTGAACTTCCAAGCCCGACTCCTTCAGAAGAGGAAGGTGATAATGGGGATGATGCTGCTGTTGGGGAGGTATCTAGTTCTTCTGCGTCTAATAATGTGAGAACTCCACAACCCCCCGTTTCGGGTCGTCAAGTTGTTTCTTCTGTTCCTGCTACCACCCTCCCAGGTAGCTCTGGCATGCATGGACTAATTACTGCAAAAACTGCATCACCTGTGAGTTTGGGTTCTAATATGCCCAATAAATCTTCAGCTAAGAGTAGAGACCCTAGGCTTCGATTTGCCAATTCTGATGCTGGTGCTTTGACCCTTAACCAACAGTCCTCAATTCAAGTGCATAATGCACCTAAAGTGGATTCTGTTATCACATTAAGCTCAAGAAAGCATAAATCCCCTGAGGATTCGAATTTTGATGGTCCTGAATCAAAAAGACAAAGGGGTGCAAACTCAGTGGTTGGTTGGGGTGCAAAAACTTCTTTTGGAAATGGTGTCTGGTTGGAAGACGGCAGTAGTGTCGGACCTCATTTAATTAACAGGAATCAGACCGTGGAGAAGAAAGAAGCTGATCCCAGAAAAATGGTTAATGTTTCAAGTTCTCCTGGTACTGTAGAGGGCAATTCCAATGGCCAAAATACTGCCAATGAGAAGGTGCCGTTAGTGGCCCCAAGCTTGGTTTCCTTGCCTGCAATATTTAAAGATATTGCTGTCAATCCAACCATGTTGGTTAACATACTTAAGTTAGCAGAAGCTCAGCAGAACGCTGCTGCTCCTGCTCGTAAAGAAAGTTTGACATATCCTCCAAGCTCAAGTTCAATCCCTGGAACTGCTGCATTAGTGAATGATCCATCAAAGACATCTGGAGCTTTGCTGACGCCAACCATTTGTTCACAAAAAACTCCAACGGTGTGTGCTTACTTGTATCCCTTTGATATGCATACACTTCTTTTGCTATTATCCTATTAGTTCATAATCTCTCGGATACAGTTTAAGTTACTGTTCACTAGTTAGGTGAGGAAAGTTCTTTGGTCAGTAGTTTGGTGAAAGTCCCTTCTTCTGTTATAATGTCTTTCCTTTGGCAGAGTTATTCGATATCTTCTTTTTTTGCTAATTAATTTCTCAAATCCTTTTATAGGTTACATATTTATTTATTTACAAATCTTGCAGGATGAGGCAGGAAAAATCCGCATGAAACTTCGGGATCCTCGTCGACTTCTTCATGGTAATGCACTTCAAAATAGTGGAAGCGTGGGACATGAACAGTCAAGAAATATTGTACCCCCATTGTCAAGCAGTCAGGCAAACAATGATGATATGAATGGGAAAAAGCAAGATAGTCAGGCAGATAACAATTCAGTAACTTCACAGTCAGGGGCTCTAGGAGCCCCTGATATTGCTAGCCAATTCACCAAGAATCTTAAAAATATTGCTGATATTATCTCTGTTTCCCAAGTCTCAACAAGTCCAGCAACACCTTCTCAGAATCTATCTACGGAACTGATTTCAATCAACCCAGACAACGTTGATCTGAAAGCTGAGGAACAGCATACTGGAAGTATTTCTGCATCTGTACCAACTGCAGCTGGTGCATCTCGTTCACCGGCCACGTGGGGAGATGTTGAACATCTATTTGAAGGATATGATGACAAGCAAAAAGCAGCTATCCAAAGAGAGAGAGCAAGAAGGATAGAAGAACAGAAGAAAATGTTTGCAGCACACAAGCTGTGCCTTGTGCTGGATCTAGATCACACCCTTCTTAATTCAGCTAAGGTAACGTCATCGTGACGTATGGAAATGGTCTTTTGTGACCAATTGTTCTGAAGGGTTGTTACTTACATAATTTTGTTGTCACTCAGTTTGTAGAAGTCGATCCAGTGCATGATGAAATTTTGAGAAAGAAAGAGGAACAGGATCGTAAAGAGCCACAAAGACATCTCTTCCGGTTTCAACATATGGGAATGTGGACCAAATTGCGGCCTGGGGTGTGGAAATTTTTAGAGAAGGTAAGTTTGTCTTTATATTGGTCTTGACAGAAATCCTTGTTTTTATATTATCTTTGAAAGTTGAACAATTTTTGCCGCCTTGGACATCAGGCTAGTCATCTTTTTGAGATGCATCTTTACACTATGGGGAACAAGTTATATGCTACAGAAATGGCAAAAGTGTTAGATCCAACAGGCGCTCTTTTTGCTGGACGAGTTATTTCTAGAGGTGATGATGGGGATCCTTATGATGGTGATGAAAGAGTTCCTAAGAGTAAGGATCTGGAAGGAGTTTTGGGTATGGAATCAGCCGTTGTAATTATAGATGATTCTGTGAGGGTCTGGCCGCATAACAAACTGAATTTGATAGTTGTAGAAAGGTAACTGTGCTCTTAAATTAAATTGAAGATTTAGTTTCTGAGTGATAGCATGTTGGATGGCATCCTTGCTTGCATTGGAGTCTTATGCATTTGTGCATTGATGGTGTACAGGTATACCTACTTTCCTTGTAGCAGACGGCAGTTTGGGCTTCTAGGTCCTTCCCTTCTTGAGATAGATCATGATGAGAGACATGAAGATGGAACTCTGGCATCCTCATTGGCGGTGATGACTGCTTTCAACTTTTTCTGAGATTGCAAAAATTTGGCGACTTCTTTGCTGATTACATGTTTTTGTGCTTCTATAGGTTATTGAAAAGATACATCAGATCTTTTTCTCCCATCCTTCCCTAGATGAAGCAGATGTTAGAAATATTCTGGCTTCTGAGCAGCAAAAGATTTTGGGTGGTTGTCGTATAGTATTTAGCAGGGTGTTTCCAGTTGGTGAGGTAAATCCCCACCTACATCCTTTGTGGCAAACAGCTGAACAGTTTGGTGCTGTGTGCACCAACCAGATAGATGATCAGGTTACCCATGTAGTTGCCAATTCCCTTGGGACTGACAAGGTAGGTGTTTCTAATACTCTGATGTCAGAACTGTACCTAATGCTTTGAACTTTGGTGTGTTGCCCTCTCTGCCGCTTTCTCTATGTATGACATTAATTGGTTTGAGCAGGTGAATTGGGCTCTTTCTTCTGGAAAATATGTTGTGCATCCTGGCTGGTGAGCATGATATGCTTTATTTGTTTCTGTTTTATATAAAATCACATTGCATTTTGGTTCTGACGTTCTCTTTTCCCATTTTTATCTGTCCAGGGTGGAAGCTTCAGCTTTGCTTTATCGGAGGGCAAATGAGCAAGATTTTGCCATTAAATCGTAAAGAACCACATTCTAACCCTTTTGGTAAACTAAAACTGATGTGAACATAGGCTCACGAATCACCTTGGAGTCGTGACAGAACTCCAACCTTAGGTCTGGTCATGCGGGAGTTGAGTTGGGCTTGACCTGACACTGCTTGGCCTTGTTTTGATTCGTATGTCCACCCATTAATTGGCAATTGCACCCTAAAATTGCCTCGCCAATCCTCCCAAGCATATGAAACAGCCCTGAGCCTAAAATATTGCTGTCATGGTGGGGCTGTCTCCTGAAGAATAATGAAGTAGTAATCGTGGTGGTTTGAGCATGGTGATTGTGATTTGGTTCGGAGCATTGTTCCCCTAACAGGTTTCTTCTTGAAAAATCCTGAGAGACCAGATTCCCTTGACAACTTCCAGCCATTAGATGTATATAGCCAGTGAGTTTGTGGATCCAAAACGTAAAATAAGAGGCTGAAATCGGAACTGCTCGGAGACGATGCGGAGGGAGGGATAAGGAAGTGCCTCCCTAACTTGGAAGAGGGACTGGTTCGGATTTGAACTTGGTGTGGTGGAATCATAGTTGACTGGGGCTGGTTGGCTAACTTTCTATTCAACTCTAGTCCCAACCTAACTAAATTGGTTTTGCAAAAAGAAAACATGGGGCATAAGTTGGTAAAAGAAATTTACTACACAGAGATAGAATAGTGTCTTTGCTGGTTTTGACCTTCGGTTTCTTATGTTTTTACCATGTAGTCGATAATGACAAGTTTTTTTACTGAAGACAGAAAAGTTGTTGCCGGTCTTCGACCTTGTCCGTTGCTTAAGCTAGGTAAACTTCTTACATATATCACTTGAATAGAGACCTGGAAGGAATTTTCCCTATAACAACTGGAGTTCGAGGCAAGGGTATCCTACGAGGTCTTCTAATCCAATCGATTTCAAATGATGATGACACATAAAAGGGTTAAGGGGGTTTATGAAGCTACTGGAAGTACTTGATAGTAGCTACAATGAAAAACTGATTTCGAAGTTATAGGGCCAGAGGAAAATTGGCAGTTCATTTGTTCAGATTTGACAGCAGCATTAACAGGAAACATTTGAATGACATTGATTAACTATCAGAATTCAGAAGTAGAGGCTACCAGTGTCACTTGTACTGAAACTTCAAAGATACATGACCAGTAGCAGAGTTCTGGTTATTGCGATTCAGCAATGCCAGTCTCCACCTCTCATGGAAATCATCCATCCCCCTCCTCGCAGTCGAATCACAACACCCTCTAAACCTCAATCTCCTACCTTAATTGTTACTACAATCCCATGCTCATTGTTTGCGTTGCGGTTGGTAGCAACGCAAGTAACATTTGTAGTTGGTGCCATGATGGAAGGTCTTTGACACTACTACAATGGATGGTTATGGAACTCTGGTCATAGTGTCGACTAGAAATGTAACTTGTCACCAACTATTAGACATTTAGACAACAAGATGGAGCATATACAGAACATTTAGGGTGATAGGAATGTGAAGTAAAACTTGCTGGAGTTGCCTCGAATGACTTTTTATCTCAATAGTGCAGAACAACCCTATTGCCAAAACAACTCGTACTTGTCTAAAAGTTTATTTTCAGAGGACTGTAAAGGGACAAATGAATTTGAAGATCAATACCAAATTTAGGCTCAAGTGTTAGTATGTCAGCCTCTCGTTCTAATGTATATCGAATTTCCATTCTTGCACAAGGTTAACACTATATTTTACTTCCCTACAAGTTCCAAAATTTACTAGTGATTGACCTTATTAGTTGTCATCTACGATACAGAGAAAAAATAGATTTTTGGTCACCTAAACTAACTTGTTTAAATGATAGCCGGAGAGACTTTCCTAAATCATTAAAGCGAGAAGAACATTTGTGGGATTTACATATAATGTATTAAGTTTTTGACTTCCAAGATAACACATACGAATGGTTTTATACTTTGAATACAAACCTTCAAAAAAAAACTTCTTGGTTCCAGTCTTCCTGATATAATTCCATCAAAATTGACCATATTTACAAGGTGCATGAATGGATACAATGCATAATCGATCTCAAACATTTTGTTGGATTAGAACGAATTGATCATGTGAGATGTTCGAGTTGCAACTAATTGATCATTTCGCCAAATACTAGTATTTATTTCTTATTGATGGTAATAAAGGGTATTTACTTGTATTAAAGGATGATTTTTTTTTCCTTTTTATTGCTATATTTATATATAGGCAACAATTAAAATCTCACAAGATGTTAGCCAAGATTTAATCCTTTCTTTTTTTTCTTTTTTCTTTTCCAAGTCAACAGTCCACGTACAGTAAATAGAGATTCAAAAGGAATCACAATTCACTAAGGCTGTCAAGTTTTGGCAAGTCCTTTGTTTTGTCCTCGAATTTAGGCCGTGATTGTCCATATAAAAATACCAAATAGGGTTTCTTATCTGATCAATATATAGGAGGAGATCGATTACTGAGAAAGACAATGGCGAACTCAAAAGAGACATCGACGTCCATGGACAAAGAAGACCACGCTGTGGCTTTTACTTGGTGGAGGGACAGTCATAATCGTCCTCATCATTCTCAGTGGCTTCAAGCTACCCTCTCCGGTTTGTACTTATCTTTCTGAGTGCTCGGATTTAGGGTTTAGACCACAAGCTGAGTTTTGTCTGGTTGATTTGTTGATTTTGTTCACTATGCGTTTATATATGCTTCTCTCCTTTCTTCCATGCCTGGATTTGCCCTAGACTTTCCTGCACGCTAAGAATTTGATGGTTTCTGATCCTTAGCAATATGGAGTTTAAGGATGCAACCCTCATTCCCATTACTTTATCTTCATGGATTAATATTAGCTCGCTTCAATGCTCGTCATGATTGATATGAAAAACTGGGGGATAAGCAAAAAATAAAAAATAAAAATTGTCTCAAATAATAGTCAGACATGATTTAATTCCCCAGTTTTGATTGAAAACTTGGGGACTCGAAGCTGCTGCCACACTTACTCCTTAGCATGAATATTTGATTTTGTTCCTGTTGTCTTGTGGCATTCCAAGACATTTGTATGAGTATTTAAGTGTATTTACATATATGATTCATTATTTATACGAGTTGAAATTGAATTGCATGTTACGGATATGAAGAAGTGAATTATTACATGGAAACATGGTTATGGTGATGATATATTATTGCAGATTTGGATGAGAAGACTCAACTGATGCTGGATATTATTCAAGAAGATGGAGATTCATTTGCAAGGAGAGCTGAGATGTTTTTCAAAAAAAAACCTGAGCTGATAACCAGGTTGGAAGATTTGTACAAATCGTACCGTTCTCTAGCTGAGAACTACGATCAGCTAAGATCTGAACTGATTCAAGCTGCTCAGCTGAGATCCTTGTCTTCATTAGACTGCATCAAAGTGCAAACCATCCAAAAATGCGAGAAGGAAATCTCGGGATACTTGAAACTCAAGGCAATACCAAACAGTACCATTGAAACTGAAACCACATGCAGCTCTGATGATGCTAACTTTCATGAGTACCTGCCTAGAAGGCTGGATGATAGGTTGGTGTTGATGAGTAATGAGCGGAAGGACTCCTCAGCTAGCAGTGATAAGGCTATGGAGGCCAGAGGACTGAATGGCAACATGGACGAGACATTACGCAGTTTAGAGAAGGCGAAAATTTTGGAGGAAAGGGTGTCAGAACTGATTGATGAAAACACGCATCAGCAGGAGACACTGATATCGAATATTAAGGATAAGAGTGATACAATCAAGAAGCTAAAGGAAGAGAACAGGATTTTGAGAGCTCAGATGGCAAGAGCAATCGATACGAAGAAAACCGAACTTCCAAGGTCCAAGTCCAAATTAGGGCCTTTTTTCATTGGAAGGCTTACAGGATGCACTCGATCTCCTTAACTTGTTTCAATTGACTTTGAATGTGTATTATCTATATATCTACTATCATCCCGGTAGAATTGTTTGGTAAATTTATCACATAAGTTTTCGTTCACTAGTTTGTTGACAAACATTGAACAGCTTTTTCTGGGTTACACACACTTACGATTGTTCTTGTTTCGAAAATCTGTGTATCCTCTTAATACAGATTGGTTCGCATCCATTGTGCTTTTGTTTGTTCTCGGTTAGTTTTTTCTTTCTTGCCGGTTAATGATAGTGTTTTTGAGAATGATAGTTTTTAATCTATGTTAAACAATTAAATTAAGTCGCAAGTTTATTGTTAGATATTCGATCATCAAAATATAACAAAAATCTAAGATGAGTGATTGTTACGTTTCTCGCACATTCTAAAAAATATTTCAAAAAAATATACTTAAACGCGTTCTGCTTATGTGTATGACATGTCGAGAGATCGTTGTGCGTATGTATAAGACATGTCGAGAGTTCTTTGTAAATGATTCATGCTTAGGTGACACGATCGAATTACCAAGAAAAAAAAAACTCAAATTACCAAATAAAATGGGACATTTTTACTATACATATATGTATAACATACATTAAGTCGTGAGCCGTCCGATCGTCTTGAATTTTGAATTGCTAAACAATCAGACAACTCACGGTTTAATGTATGTCATACAAATGTGTATAACAGCTGAACCCAATAAAAAAAAATATACCCGGTGTCAATAAGGAAATTTCCAAAAATCACCGTCTTTCTTATTCGGGGTAAACAGAAAATGACCGCCACCATAATTTAACCACATCTTTAAACATAGTCACTCAGAGACTGCGGTCTCTTTAATCTAAATCTCTCTCAGACTCTGAGTCTAATAAAGACTCCGAGCATAGAGCATTCGTGTCCGCGACGATCTAGCTCCACCAGATACTCCCCCACACTAGTGACATCACTACTCCGATGGACCGGACTCGCCGGACCGATAGCCCGGTCTACACTCGCCAATGGACAACCGACTCCCCCACCGCCACATCCCCCGCAATGTCTCCGGTGCGTGGCCACCACGCGCGCTCCTCCTCCGCCAGCGGCATCTCCAACATCAAACGCACTCAGAACTTCGCCGCCAAGGCCGCCGCTCAGCGCCTCGCGCAGGTCATGGCCTCGCAGAACACCGGTGATGACGACGACGAAGATGACGACGATCTCGGTTTCCGCTACAGTGCTCCGCCGCCGTTCTCTCTCTCCAGAAATGCCAACAGTCCAGGCGCTAAGCCCGCCGTCCCCTCCGGGAGAACCACTTCTACTAGATCGGCTTCTCCCGCGGTAAATTTCTCTCACTTGGATTTTAGTTTTTTTTTACTTTTTACTGTGGTGATAGTTAGGATCGAAATGCAATTGAGTTCTGGTAGTACATTGCTCTGTGTTTTCTGATTTAAACCGGCATTATCATAGATTCTGCTGTGTTCAGTTTGATAATGTTGATTTTTGATACAGTAGTATATGTACAACTCTGCTATTGTTAATTTGATTGTTGAAGAATGGATGTGTGCCGTGTGATTAGTTGGCTCGGAACTTGGACGAAGCTGTATCGGTTCGCTCAACGTCGGCTGGAAGGGCTCTTCGTACAGCAGCACCTCCGTTGGTGCCACCTCGAACAACCTTGAGGACCGCAACGTCTATGCCACCGTTGGACCCTCCTACCATAACTAGGAAAAAAGAGAACAGGTAACAGAAGAATTATACAATGACATTTTGATAATGGTTTTCGAGCATTTTGAACACATGCCTGCAATGTAAAAGGCTAATGTCTTGCTAATAGGATCTTTTTAGGCCTGATACAATGACCCTGATTTTAGATGGAAAAGTAGATTTCTTATGGCTTTTGGAAAAACTTATGCAGTTTGCCCTGCCAGCTATAGCCGACAAGTTTAGGATTAGGTGATACTACGATTTGAACGTAATTGATGGGTTTATTGCAGATTCTTATCCGAAGCAGGAAATAACAAATCAAAAGATTCAGGAGATCTACGTGAGCCTTCTGCACTGCGTGATGAAGTACGAAAACAAATCGCATTTATTTGAGTACTTCTGCGTCCAAAATGTCTCATTGTATCTATATTTTAAAGATATTAGAAGGCTATTATTTTTTTTCCTTTCCTTGAATTGAATTTTGGGTAACTATTTCATTGCAGGTGGAAGTGCTACTAGAAGAGAAGGAAAATAATCTTGATAAGGTGCACAAATTTCCCCTTGCTTTCTCTGCACTTAGTAATCAAGTGTAGTTGAGCTTATTTTTAACTTGTTGCAAAATTTCCTATAGCTCCGGCATGAAGAAGAGAGATGTGAGGAAGCAGAAGCCAGAGTTAGGGAACTTGAAAAACAGGTAATTGCCTCACATTAAGCTGCGTCATAATGTTTTGATGGGGCTTTGATAATGGATGACAGCTGTCTGCAAATCTTCAGGTTGCTGCTCTTGAAGAAGGTGTGTCATTGGAAGCTAAACTTTTAAGCAGGTATGCTTATGTTCAAATAACATTCATGCATGCCTTTTATCTCTCAGTCATTTTCTTTATTGATAGTACTTATACTTACTTTGTAGGAAAGAAGCCGACTTGCGAAAAAAAGAGGTAATTAAGGAATAATTTTTTTTTTTCATATTTCAAAATTCCTTGTTCATAACTCAAATATGGGTATGACTGTATGAGTGCTACTTGTAGTTGTTCATAGGATGCTCCGAGCACATTCCTTTCCTTTTAACACTTTAAGGAGGCTTTTTCCTCTTTATAGGCTGCTCTCAAAGATTTAAAACAACAACCAAAGGGTGGAGTTTCTGCACAGGCCGCATCTCTTCGGTCTGAAGTGGAGGTAACTATGCCATGATACCTTTCCAGCCTAGTTAAAGAATTGCTGAATCTGGAGCATAACTGAATGTTGTTTGATTCAGAAAGCAAAAGAAGCAAATGCAGCTATTATGGAACAACTACATGGAGCTGAATCTGAAGTTAAAGCCCTTCGATCCATGACTCAAAGAATGGTGCTGACTCAAAAAGAGATGGTAATGCCTCTGGGTACCTGCCTGGAACCTATTAGTAGTCATCTAAGGTTTAATTGTTAAATCTGCTTTTCAGGAAGAAGTAGTTCTGAAGCGATGTTGGTTAGCACGTAACTGGGGCTTGGCTTCAAGATACGGTATTCTACATCTTTATTTATTTCTAGTAGAGAAAGCAATGTCATCTATGGATGATTCTTAAAATATTATTCGGACAAATCATTGCCTATCAATAGCATAAGTTTAACTACTTGTTTCTTTTCAAAAAAAAAAAAACATTAGTTTAACTACTAACCATCTTTACAAGACAACTAAAAGAAAGCTACCTTCAGCAATGAAAGCTTCTTTTTTTTTTTTTGTATCATTGGACTTTATGGTTCTCAGCTACAGTGTTTCACTCTATCTTACACAAATTTTATTATGTCTTTAGGTATTTGTGCAGATATTGCAGTATCCAAGTACGAACATTGGTCTTCCTTAGCTCCTCTACCATTTGAGGTCGTTGTATCTGCCGGACAAAAAGCCAAGGAGGAATCATGGGAAAAAGGTGAGTAACTATCTTGTGCTTTCAGTTGGCTTATGTTTTTCTGGTTTTCAGTAGTGATAGGAGTAGTTTACCAGGGTTTAATACTACTTTAATTGAAACAGGTGATGATGATCCTGACAAAAGAAACAAACTTGTTCAGGACTTGAATGATTTAACTGGAGAAGGAAACATTGAGAGTATGCTTGCAGTTGAGATGGGATTGAAGGAGCTTGCTTTCCTGAAGGTAATACATTGCTCTCCTTTCATTTATATATTGTTCTCTCTTTGCAGTTTCCCAAATAAAACATCAGGCATTAACAATATCATGTGTCTTTACATTGCTGTTATGTTCTCTTTTGGTAATGTAGTGCCTTGTTGTTAATATGTGTCATGGTTAATATAATGAAGGTCGAGGAGAATATTGTGCTTGCATTAGCCGAACAGCGACGATCAAACTCTGCTCGGCTATCCTTCTCGGGTATGCATTCTACTTCTACCTCTTGGGCATGTGTGGTTCAATATTCTAATGATTGCTAGCCAATCCAACTGTCCTGATACATAACTGATATTTTCAGATATGAAATCACCATCCGATCCAAAGTTTATGGAGGCAATTGGTATGTCTTTCTTATTCCTCTATATCAAACGTACTGTATTCCGATAACAAAGAAATGAACATAAGAATCTGTGTAGTTCATTCTAGAACAACAATTAATAACCATGCATCAGCATGCAATAAATTTACCTCGACAGAATGTGCATTTATGGAAAGATCATGTGCTGACTGTTGTTAATGTGCCATGATGCAATTCTAAGCACTAATTTCTCCACTGTGTGATAATGACCTGAATGTGTTCAATTGTTTTGTTGCAGAGTTGAGTCCAGAGGAGTCTGAAGATGTTCTATTCAAGGAGGTATGAAATTTCATTTGAGCTGAATTTGTATCTCATTCAGTTAATAACATACCTGTGTATACAATTAAATCTGCCCTATAATTGCAATAAGTATGACTTTCATGGTTGAAAGAACATTTTGTTTCAGGTGAGTCCTTTGTCCTAATTGGGTCTTATAAATGAGCTTGATTTCATCAGCCTTTGCCGTACACTGTTTAAGCACTATATTGACCATATTCTTTTTCCATACATGTCACTTCATAACATGGCTCCTCTAATAGAATAAAGCTAACTATTTCAAGCCGTACAGTGTGGTTCAAAGTCTCTCGTCATAACATGGTTTAAAGTCACTAGTCCTTTAATAATGTTTTAAGTCACGAACATCCTAGTTCACATACTTCTTATGATCTATTTTCCACATTGAATTTCTGCAATGGAATTTCTTATAACATTCAGCTTTAACAGGCTTGGCTTACTTACTTTTGGAGAAGAGCCAAAGTTCTTGGAATAGAGGAGAACATTGCCAAAGAAAGAGTTCAGTTTTGGATTAACCGCAGTGGGCATGCACCATCTTCACATGATGCTGTTGATGGTAATATTACTAATATATATCCTAGTGTCATATGCTTAACTTCCCTGTTTAGTAATGCTCAACTCCCCAACTCCCTCTTTGGGGCCTTTTCACTGGTTGTGCATGCTCAGTCAATCAGTTGTTTGTCCCGTCCTTGAAATGTCACTGATTCAATCTTTAAGATAGTCTCAGCAGAATAGCTTCACTGATTTTCACTAGTCATCACAAAAATTCATGCTCTATATTTTTAGTTCTGATTGGATTCTTGCTTCCGTGTGTTGACAGTTGAGGAAGGGCTTATGGAACTCAGGAAACTGGGGATTGAGCACAGGCTTTGGGAAGAATCGCGCAAGACAATTGACCAAGACTCTTCCACGGTAAAAGCGGCTTCATAGTTAAGATCCATTGGTACACATGAAAACTGGAGTTCTTTTTTTTTCTTTCTTTCTTTTTATACATCTTTTTCCACTCACTGAGGCCTGATGGTACCTTTTCGGTCATTAATTTGTGCCTTCAAAGGGCATCTGTAAGTCCTTATTACAAATGTATATAATGTATTCAAATATACCAATTTTGTGTGACTTCCACTCTAATTGTACCATTTACAATCTACAAGGTTAATTATCATTAATGTGGCATTGAACTAGTTTGAAACAGCATAACCACCGAAGACTCATTTCTAATACTTAACCACCGAAAGTCTGAAACAATAACTTGGTGTATAACTGTATTGTCTGTATATTGCTGGTCCGTGTGGTTTGTTGGCCTTAAGCAACTCTCTAGGTCTCTTCAGTTCGACTAGCATAAAGAGGTTTAACCGGGTGTATTTTTTTTTTATGAATAAATGTAACGTCAAGAAAGAGGAAATACTCTAATCCGAAACCACAGAACAAAAGCTTTTGGTAACATGAAAGACAAAGCTAAAGGGGATATACAAATCTATGCTTCAATAAACATTTATTCAAATATATCCAAGTTAATTAGTTCGAACCTGAAGGTCTTCGTCTTGGCGTCGAGCTCCTTGCCCACATTAACCACCTCCAGGGTCTCGCGTGTATGGTTGTCAAGGACTGGGTGCTCTTACAAACTCAATTGGCGTAATATTAACCATGTAAATCAGACAGATCATATTAGGTGCTATGCGTTCCTCACGGATGATGCGATTTTCCATTACCCCGTAAACCTAAATGAGGAGTCGAAGGCAAAGATCAGGAAGAGCAAACCATAATTTCAATATCAATTCTTTATTCTCCTCATCCACAAACTCAGCTGTTTTGACTCCTTAGACGAGAGACAAACTAATTCGATCAGATTAAAGAGATTTACATGTTCATAATGCACAAAAGGAACTTAATTAGCATTGATTTTATTCAAAAATTATACATTTTAGTATGTACCATCCGTTTCATTGCAGCATTTCATTATGTTTTTTGCATATTGAGGTTCGATGTGTTATACCCTAACATGTCGGCACATAATTTATAAAACATAAACAGACACAACTAACATGTTTTGACTCATCAAAAAAATTTGTGCTTTCAGGCTATAAAGCCTCTCTATCACTCTATATATTTTATATATGTATGTGTGTGTACACACACATACATATGAGGTACAATGTCACTTACCTCACCTCTGTTGTACCACATGATCAGATCGTTCTCTTATTGTCAATATTATTTAAGTTTTCTTTCTTTAACCACTTCGAAACTCTAAACTTCAAAAGGTTTAACAATTTTTTTTTGTCTTCATCCTTCTATGCAGATGTGTACACACACACACACACATATGAGGTCCAATGTCACTTACCTCACCTCTGTTACACCGCATGATCAGATCGTTCTCTTATTGTCAATCTTGTTTAACTTTTATCTTTTTAACCACTTTGAAACTCTAAACCTCAAAAGGTTTAACTTTTTTTTTTTGTCTTCATCCGTCTGTGCAGACAATTCTTATAGGAAAACCCGTTGTTTGGGTCGAAGATTACAAAGATGGATTTGGGGTAGGTGATAATGGACAAGGCAGTGGCAAGCAATGTCATAGATTGTTTCAGTGCCTTTATAATCGATGAAATTTCTTAGAAGCATGACATGGGTAAGGACTAGAACTATTTTCATTCTACATATAATTGATAAATGTTTCATGACATGGGTAAAGACAGTAAACAACTCTTGCTACGTATTTGTTGTGAAACTATTATGTCGGTGTTGTGTAGCTATAGAGAAACTGTTATGTAGCTGCTGTGAAACTATTGTATGTTTTTGTGTAGAGGTATGTAACTCTATTTAATCCCTAAGAAATTGATTTTTTGTTTAATGATTTTGTTGTGCAGGCAACCATGGTTGATTTATGGATGGCCGCAGTAAGAAAGCAAGCTGATGACATGCTGAAGAAAGGGTACCGTAGAAAATTTGACATAAACTTGAGCACTTTATAGAAACTGGTAATGAAAGCAGATTAACTCACATAAAAAGAGATAAACACTATAAATTGGGTCAAGACAAACTATTTCGGAAAGATTCCGATCATTCATGAAATCGATGGACCACTACCTCAACAAGATCTTGAATCGTAAGTTTTAAAGTTTTCAGTTGTTCATTTAACGTAAGTTTCAAACTGGTTAGGTAACTAGTAATGTAACTAGTTGTGTAAATGTTCATGTAACTGCTGATATATCATGTTATGAATTGGTCACTTGAGTTATTTGACTTGAATTTTTATTGAAAAATATAGGCACATATGCCTAATTGACGGACTTGAACAACACTTAGACCGGTCATAACCGCCAAACTCACCTAAACCAGAACCGCCAAAGACACGACAGTAGCACCAGCTACAAGTTACAGCAAACCGATCGTCAAACGGAACCAAGACGTGCTCGCACGCACGGCTCTAATACCGCTCGGTAAGACAATATTAAGGACATCAAGTCCCACATCGAAGAAGAGGAAGAATCACCCACATCCTTAGCTGATAAATAGTAACTACCTCTCTCTCCATTAACTACGTAAATTACTTCTTACCTATTCTTATTCTGTCAACATCAGCACTGACTTAAACATCATAGTGTAGAAGACCGCGCCACCGCGGTCTTTTCCTCTAAGCAATATCTTATGTTTTAGCAGGTCTTCTTGATAAGGAGCGACATATATCCCGCTACTCATAACTAGGTATAGATAAGCAAACCGCTAATCCATTGTACCAACAAAAAACATTTTGCATTGTGGGATTTTTGTAATGTACTACATGAACAAACTTTCTAGAGGAGTAAAAGTTTAAGAGGACATTGAGGAAGTTCGATGTTCTGAAGTATAAAGCAGAAATGGTGAAGAGGTTTCTTAATCATCGGCAGAGTTGGAACTTAATACATCAGGAGCAATAGGTTTAGGAAGTTGAGAGCAAAGTGATCAAATCATTTATAGAAAACATACATGATTGTTTCATCTATTTGATTTTTCGTTACCCCATAAACCTCAATGAGCAGTTGACGGCGAAGATCATGAATATCAAACTATCCTTTCACTATCAATTCTTTCTTCCCATCCACAAACTCAGCTGTTTCGACTCCTTAGACGAGAGACAAGTTAGTTCAATCAGATAAAAAAAAAGGGGGATTTTCATATACACCCAATTCTGAAGAGTGGTTTTAAATAAAACCCACATAATATTCCTTTATGATAGACATCTAAAATGTATCAATTATGATACATATTATGTCCTATTTTTTCTAAATTTTACACAATTGCCACTATTCAACTATAACATATAAACATAATAAATAAGCTTAATTGATGTTTTCTTAAATACCTTAATTATGAGTTTTTTTTTTAACACTAACATTTTTCAATCAATTTGCAAGAATCATGCGGTTTTCTTTATTTTTATGAAAAAATCTAGCTGAAATAAATACATTCTATGATCTATACATAAGGTAAAATATAATATAAATAAGATATCTGATTATTTGAGTAAAAAGAAGAAATTTTATAGTGTTACCGTAAGCCCTAAGCCCTAAACCCTAAACCCTAAACCCTAAACCCTATACCCTATACCCTATATCCTAAACCCTAAACCCTAAACCCTATATCCTATACATATACTCTAACCCTATACCCTAACCCTATACCCTAAACCCTATTAACTTAACCCTATACCCTAAACCCAATTTTGGGTTTCTTCTTTTTAGGTATATTATCATATCATGTCATACTTAATAGGTATATTATAAATGTAAATGTTCTTTCGATCAGGATGAGAAATGATATAATAATATACCTAAAAAGAAGAAAATTAATCAAAGAACAAGAACGTGTACCTTACAATCAAACATTTTTCGACTATGTAGAGAGACACCAAATGTGAGCTTAAGAATGAAAAGAATCATTCTATTACAAATGACATACTTCTATATATAACATATATATACACTCAAGTTAGTAATAACAAGGTAAGAAATTAAAGAATGTAATTGATTATGATAAAGTTAAATCCAACTAAATTTTAGCTCAATATTTGAGTTTCAAATTGATGCTAAAATTGAGAAAGATACCAAATTTAGCTTTATATCGTCTGAAGGGCAAATTAGAGAAACTAAAAAATGAAGAAAACTATTAACTATAGACATATGCTCTATATAGTAAGTTTGCTTATGTGGAGTGGGTGTAAAATGAAAGAGAAATATGTATGGGTTTATCTTAAAAGAGATCTAGTATTTTGGGTTTTTATCTAATTTTCTCAAAAAAAAATTAATTACATGTTCATAATGCACAAAAGATCGCTTGATTAGCATTGATTTTATTTGAAAATTATACACTTTAGTACGTACCATCCATTTCCTTGCAACATTTCATCATGTTTTTTGTCATATTGAGGTTCGATGTGGTATACCCGGACATGTCGACACCAAATCTGAAAAACATAAACAGACAATCAATATGTTAACTTATCAAAAAAATTTGAGCTTTCAAGCTAGGCTATAAAGCCTCTCTATTACTCTATATATACTTTATATGTATGTATGTGTACACACATATATGTGAGGTCCAATGACACCTCACCTTTGTTCCACCGCATGATCGGATCGTCTTCTCATTGTCGACAATCTTGTTTAAGTTTTTTTTCTTTAACCACTCTAGAACCCTAAACTTCAAAGGGTTTAACAACTTTTTTCTGTCTTCAACACTTCATAGGTTTTAGCCACCTTTGGAAGTCTTCTCTATTTAACCACTTCCCGGCCAACCTTAAACTTCAAAGGGTTTGACCATTTCCGAATGTTGTCTCTCTTTAAAAACTTCAAAAAGTCTAACCATTTACGGAAATGTTCTCTCTTTAACCACTTCCAAACCCTAAACTTCAAAGGGTTTAATGAATTCAGAAAGTTTTCTCTTTAGCAAATTTAAAGGGTTTAACCATATCCGGAAGCCTTCTCTCTTTGACCAATTAACTATACTCAGTGCCTTCATGATTCAAATGTACTCGATCCACAACTTCGCGCATGTTTCTTTCTCTCTTCACTTGTGTTGTCTTGATCTAAGACTACATGTAGACCTCTGTAAGACCAATTATCTGTCATTAAAGATTCTCAGTCTTAATTGAACTAGAACTTTGTAAACCTAAGAACATGTTCCTCTTTTTTTGCTTTGATATTTCTAGTGTCGTACTAGAGATGAGTTTCACTGGATTTAAGTTGGCGCTTGTCCTTGCGTCATATGTGTTTGCAGGTCGCATCATGGCTTTTGTTTATTCCTTATTTTGTTAGGGTTGGATGTCCTAAGAAATGCCAACTTCTGCAGGGAGGGATATTGTTCAGTTTCTCCTTTTAATAACGACGATGATGGTTGCCCGACTAGACGTGGTGATTATGGTTTCAGATCGCTACTACAGGCCAGAGATTGGGTCGCGTGGGTTTCTACTCTGAAGCGTGTGGTAGCGTTAGGGCCATTCCTTTAGGTTCTAAGGCGAACTTTTGTAGTTTTGTTAGTTATTTAGTGTCTCGCATATTTACAAATTTTTTTTAATGAAGGCGGGTCGGTGCGGCTGTCATCAGGACTTGATTAATGAAATAATAATATGAGTCTCTACAATAAGCATGTATGTGATCCAGGCACCAACTTAATAAGCATATGTGCTCGATTAACCAAACACCAACTAAATAAGCATGTACTCGATCAACCAAATACCAACTAGCAAAGAGTGTTCTAATTGCTACTTCATTTTCTTTGATGTAGCGGTGACATAATGGAAATATAACTCGACTACTGCGAAACATAATTGCAAAAAACATTGTTTTCCTATTATGTTGCTGCAAGATTATACATTTGATAACAGTCACAACACTTACTACTAGACTATGAGGATGCAACAATTTGACAACACTTCGCTTTATTCTACCACTAGGAAGATACAACCATTTAACAATGGAACGAAACCTTGCTAGGCCAAATAAGGCACGTAGTGTGTATACATATGCATTCCACCAACTAGCCATTGCAAAACTATATATGTAGTGACTTATTACTCATCAAATGCGAGACACTACTGAATAATCGACAAATGGCAAAACAAAAAACAAAGTATAAAATGATATCAGTTACATATGTTAGGATTTAGACTTGTGAGGCTCAGGGGAATCTTGTGATCTACAGGGATTCGTGCTTCTGAAGTACGCATTGCTAGCTACAGGGACTAGGAGACATGTTGTCCTCTCTGCCTCTCGCAAGAGAGTTTTCTCGGCGTCGCTCAGTCTCGATTGACGGTGACTTTGCGCCTTCGATTGTATGGGGAGCATTTCCTCCTCTCTCTCATTCAACTTGTGGCGGTGACAACGAGTTAGCTTGACGACACCTCCTAAACCAAGGCTCTGGCCTTATTCCTCTTATTGTGAGTGATACTGGTGGGTTAACAAACCCAGATCTGATGTTGGGTAGCCATGGCTTTGGATAGATGGCGGGGATCTTAGCGCACGACGGTGGACAAGTTGATGTTGACGACCATGGATTAGATCTTCTCAATCTCTGCGATGTCAAAAGGAAGGGTGGTGGTGTAGTGGGGGCTGTGGACGTGGCTGGTATGGATGCCAGCTTATGGTCTCTGTTTCAAGGGGAGGGTACGCCGACGGCGTGGCTTGGTCGCGGTGGCAGCGGCGGAGATGAGGAGAAGGCGGCTACTTTGGTCTCCTTCTTGGCTCCTCTAAGGTTTATGCTGGTTTGGGCCTGGGTTGGATTAGCTAGGGTTTCTCTCTGTTGGGCCTTGGCTTTTGAGATTGGCTGCGGGCTTTGTTCGGCTGAAGCTGTTGCAGTGCAAATGGATAGGGATGTAGCAGAAGGGGTGAGTTCCACTTCTGCTATAGTACCCGCTTGATTTTGATAGGGAGATCAACATGAAGATAAGAATTCTGATGTTACAGTTTATTACGTTTCAGAGTTTTTAATCTTCTTGTTTTTGGTTTTATCTTCGTAGAAGGTGAACATACTTAGAGTGAGTGTTTTGGTATATTTGTGTGAAGAGCGTACTAGTATAGTTGTTCTGCATGATGGTTTTTCTGACTGCCCTTTGGGCAAGTCATTATTGTACTGTTCGCTGAATTTTATTAATTGATGACCTCTTTTTTTTTTCTTTTTTTTTTAAAAGAGTATAAAATAGCAAATCAAGCATGACCCAAGGAAAAGGCCCAAACACAAATCTCCCTCAAGGAAACAAAAGAAGCCACAACCACCAGCAAGATATTCAAGCCTGCTCCGCCCTACTAAATTCGTCTGACCATCCACGTTTCTCCACCACAACCTGGCCAGAGCCAATCTATATAGCGCTATGTTTTTCCCCACATCAATCGCCTCCTTATAGCCAATCTAAATTACAATAATGTACCGGTCACGGTGCTTAAAACATATGTTTTTTTTTTAGAACAACTTAAAACATCTGTTTAACATATATAATTGTGAGGAATACACATAATATAAGAATTAAATTTAATCTTGTCCCTGTTTTAGTAGTCCTTGAGGTTCGATATTTATTTGAATAGTACATGAAGTCACGATTTTTCTCTCAAATAGTCATTCCGTCTATTTCCTCTGTCAAAATAGTGATGTGGCTGTTAAGAATTTGCCAGCTCACCGTAAAATTTTGTGAATTGACCTAAATACCCATGTTATGCTCACATATTAACTCTTTACTCTCTCTCTCTCTCTCTCCACTGTTTATGCCCTCAATCTCTTCTCTCTCCTCCTCCACCTCCTCACCACAACCACATCACCCGCCGGACCTTCATCGATATCACCACCATAAACATGGTCTGTCACTGCGGCCTCGACCACATACTAGAGCGCAAGAAAAACCTCCGGCGAGTTTTCAACATTAAAAACCTAATAAAATCATAGCCTTTGAAATCTCTCCCTATTTCCACCCTCACCAAATCCAGCCACTCCCTCCAAATCCCAACTCACCCCGTCGACTTCACCTTGCAGCTTCTCAACATCGACGTCAAGGAGCAGCTCATGTACCAGAGCCACTAAACCCACTTACCCCGCATCTCTCTCCCGTTGCCCAAAACTCAAACCCACACCACAATCTTCTTCATTCGCCGACAACCAAACCCTAAACACCACCACCAATGAAGCCCCTCTTTTTTCCGGTTCAGACCCGAGCTAGATTTGCAAGCTCAACCACTTCGAATCCCCAACCAACAACCTCTTCTCGCCTCCCCTTCTTCTATCTAAAATTCAAAGCCATTTGGGAACATTTTTGTCTCAATTTGATGGGAATTGACCACCTAATTGGGGATCCCTAGAGTTTCAGATTTAGGAATTGAAAGGTTGTTTGACGGCCGTGAGCTCGGTGGCACTGGTGGATTTTGGAGGTGAAGAAAGAAAGAAAAGAAGCCGATAAAAGAAGTTAGAAGGAAAAAGAAAGAAGAAAAAAAAAGGTAAACAAAGCTAGGGGTATTCTCGTTTATACAATTTTTTTAGTCTTTGATTGCCACATCATCATACTAACGGAGGAAGTGACGGAATGGACCTTTGGGATCAAAAACGGTGACTTCACGGACCTTCGAGATTAATTTAAAAGAACGAGGACTAAATCGATGATGAACCATACTACATGGACTAAACAATATTTAGCCCTATAAAAAATGTAACGTGACTTTTGACAATTAATGAAGCAGCACAATTACTATTTTACTGAAGAAGAAAAAAAAACCAACAAATTAATCCGGAACCAACAAGCCGGATGACTATACTTTATGGAGACGTCTGGAATGCTCCGGAGTGTCCGTGCTCCGTATTTGTCTACTGACAGAAGTAAATTAGTAAAAATAAGATTTTACCACTTGCGTGCAAACACGCCGAAGCTAAGAGCATCGTGCGTGGGATTATAATTTTTCGTTGATCTTCCTTTCTCTTCGTTTCTCTTTATCTTTTCTCATCCCCCTGTAATGGCTGCTGTACTGCTGTTCTCTGCAAATGGCCAACACGACCCAGGCCCAATTAATCGCCGACTTCATCGATCGTACTCGACTCCACCCATCCAAACGTTTCGCCCTTCGACGGCATCCACGTCGATCTCTCAGACATAGAGACGCGACGCGTAGAGCAGCCTTCTCTGAGAGATCCGACATCGAAAAAACTATTCTGGGCATCCAGTTGTTGTTGTGTAGCGAGTTTTCCATGAAGGAGGCCGCGACTATTTCCAACAGCAGCCCTCAACTTCGTCTTCGACTTCCTCTATTCTCCAGTCACTTCCTTTCCATCTGGTACTTATCAAAGCTCCCATCTTTGTTTTGCTTTGTTTGGTTCTGGTTTTTACAGTCAATAATCTATATTTATGTCTTCTGTTTTTTCCTTTTCCAATTCTCCAGCTGTTTGTGGCTGCCAATATAGGCAACCAATTGAAGCTTCTTCAACACAACTCAACGCTGCCCAAATTCGCCTCTGAGTTGCGCTTCAAAAACTTACCGACGATGTGCATATCACGCGCTCAAAAACTCGAGGAAGACTAACGGTGGACTCACGCCTATTTTTTACAGGAGCCAATGGACGAACGACACGTAAAACAGACAAACGCATAACACAGACGCTCCAGAGCATTCCAGAACTCACCATACTTTATAGTGAAAACAAAGGCTTGAATTATTTGGATATGTATCATGTATGATGGGATGTAGCTCAGCGATCTAATCCAACAAGGGACCTTGGAAGCTGGTTTTGTCATTTCATAGATGGAGCCTTGTCAAAATAGCCGTTGGAAAGCTTGTAGACCATGCATGCACACATTGCTGTAGACTGTAGAGCTCGATCTCCTTCTCTATCTCTGTCCCCTTCCCCTTCTCAAATGAAACCCTCCCTCTGACTCTCTCTTTGTCCAGTCTCTTTCACCTGGTCCATGCCTCCATGGGCATGTCTTGGCACGCGTTGCAGGTCCTGTTGCAGCCACTACTGCGCATAGTTCACTAAAATATTGTAGGCTGACACAAACAAACTTACCCTAAAGTGTCGCCAACTGGGTAAGATCAGAACATTGAATCGAACGGGCTAAACAAAGTAACAAACCATTTGGATGATCGAATGAGCTAGATAGAGGCATGTGCTGGTTGAATATAATAGCGCCCATTTGGCCCTTCTTGGTGCTCACTACTCTCACCCCACCCCAGTAATTGTAAAATGAGAACGGAGAGCTTTTGTTCTTGGTGAAAAAGGTACGCCTGGGGAAGGGTCGAAAGGACTTGGAGATAAAGACACGAGAATTCTAAAGGCGTTTTTGACCCAACACCCATTATCAATCGGTTTTTCCCTTTCTGTTTTCTAGAGGATGTGAAGCTTCCTATACACACCTACCTTCTTGCATTATGTCGAGTCTTCATCCACTCCACTATAGTAATTATAAATTAGTAATGGTCTCACTAAAAGCTAATTGATCAATTTGTTATCATATTCAAAGATGTGAACTTAAGGATATTTGTTGAAATGCCTCAAACAAGTCTAGCTAGCCACGTATAATTTATCCCGATAAGAGACTAAATCGATGTGTTATTTCATCTTACATGTATCGTAAGTATTTTTTTTTATGTAATTGTAAAATCGCTCTAAATTAATCAAGCTAAACTCTGTTACCCTAGAGTTAGGCGTTTCTATCAAGTTTCTAATTATCACATTTGGAAACTTGGAATCATGATGTAGGTTGGATTATATATGCTTTGGGTGAGGCTTGGTGTGGAGTGTTCTAAATGCACTTTTCTCTTTGGCTGTGAAAGTTTGTATTGGAGTTAGTTGAGATGAGGACCCTAAAAAAGAAAAAGGCAAAGGTGGTGGAGGAGGTTTCCAAGATGAAAAATTGAAGCAATGTGCTAGCTAGACGCAAGTACCCTTATGATAGGGCTTAGCTTTTGTCTCTGCAAATGAGAGGTTTCCTTCTACCCCTCTAAGCTTTTGGGTAAAAAGATACTAAACGTCACATTATAGAGCTTGTCATGCCACGCATGGACCGAAATGTCTTCTCCAACGCTCAAGTGAAAATCATTCCCCTCTTGACTCCATCATAGCCACACACAACATACAGACACAGAGTTTCAAAGTCTCGGATCTTTATCTTGATTTCACTAGATAATCATGTCTATAATTCTTCCGTTTTGTCAAGTTAAAGTTGGTCTGACTTCTGTGAGATTACCTAGTTTCCTTGCGGTTTTACCAAAATTCTTGTTTCTGACTTCTGTGTTCTAAAGTAACCAACAAAGCATTAGGATGGATATAAAAACTCAAGGTGTCATAATCTTCATGGAAAAGAGGCTCAATCTATTCCTCACACCTTAATCACATTCACATTTACATGCTTAATATGCTACAATCTTCCTTTGTCCACACACATACCTACTCACGATAGTTATCTCCAATGAAGCTTCAGTTTAGACGTAAATTCACTAATGATTACGCCAAGAAGAAGTCTAGTCTGATAGAAAGTTAGAAACTGATCGAGTACAGAAATCTAAATGCAATGTAAGCTGATTAGAGACAAGGCCATAATGCAACCCCGAGTAGCTAGTGACGAGCAAATTATACATTTTTAGGGTTCTAAAATTTGAGAATTGAGAATTGCTTGAGGAAGGATTGAAGGCATTCGTTTATGGGTTGTAGCATGCGTGTCTATGCCAAATGCCCTAAAGAAAAATACCACCATTATTAATTTGGAAAGCTGGATAGCTTTCCCCTGTAAACAATTGACCATAATCAAAAGAACCCATGAAACCAAAATTTGAAGGGGAAAAAAAAAAAAAGACTGGAGAAGGAAAAGGTGCAACCTTTGCTTCTATTCCAAGATTCAGAGAGAAAACGATAACACAGTGCTTATGCTCATTGCTCTCCACCTATGTTTTCTGGGCACTCTTCCCAACCTTCTCTCTCTCTCTCTCTCTTGCTTCAAAACTGAGCACTCTTCCCAACCTTCTCTCTCTCTCTCTCTTGCTTCAAAATGCAGAAATGCTGCAATATTCCAGGCAAGTATATTTTGTGTTGGTGGAGTTCCTTGGTGGAGATGGAAACAAAAATTTTGCATGCGGAATTAGGCTGTAAAAGTATGTATATAAAAAACGACACACGAGTTGGGGTAGTCCAAGCCACTGTGTTGAACAAAGGAAGATGCTTTTTTCAGTAGATCAGCAGAATAGGGTTTGAAACTTTCCAAGTTGCCATGAGGAAGATGGAGACTTTACCTGGCTCACTATAAAACAAGATATGGAATAACGGACTCTGTCTTGTCGTATTTTGGAGTACGATGAACAAAACCATGGAAGAAAAGGTTTTTGGCCGTTTAATTAGTGCTAACTGCCAATCAAGGTTGATCAATGCAGCAATGGTAATCAACATAAAACGAGATTATTAAATTAGTTATTGTTATGTTTATTGTTTAATCAGTGTCGACTAAAGGTAGTGCTTATGAAGTTAATGTTAACAAAAAACAAAAAAAAGTTTTTAGCATCACTCTACGTCTTTTATTTTTGTATAAATGTCGATTGTTTGAAATTTTTAATTTGATGTTCTAAGTCAGCATTCCGACGCAAATATATTTGTGAAGCGATTAGTCCTATTCAAATATACACGACCAAGAAATACTGGATACCAAGATTTATTTTTACTTTTTCAAAATTTATGTGTAGTCTGTTTTACTCTTGTGAATATGTCAAGTCCTCTTTTTACAAATAGTAGATCAAAATCAAATAAGCTACCATTGGTTTTTCCCCTAGTGTAAATTTTTTGCCACTGCCCAGTGCCCAGTCACCTTCAACTATTTCCTGATCAAAATCCAAAACCTTTTTCCAGTTCCAGTTGTAGATTTTGTCATACTTCTCGGTCCTTACTCTCTACCGCAAGAAAACGAATACAGTACTCCTATCTCTGTTACTGTGTGTGTATCATCAACACAGTAACTTTTACACATTCTCTCTTTTCATTTTCCATGAACAGTGAACACCCATATGCTGCTGACTCATCATTGTCACCCCTAAACTTTCAACCTACCCAAATTTTCCACTCTCTCTCACATGATCATCACACACATCTATTTCAGGGTCCAGAGTTTCTGTAATGCCCCAAAGAAAACAGCTTGGAAAAAATAGTAATAATCAATTACAAAAACAAGATATACCCAGCTTTATATAGAGCCCCCACTAAGCAGTATCCTCATTTCTCAGCAGACCCCCAAAACCCAAATCAATCCTTCTCTCAAGGTTGTTTTGCTCTCATTCTTCTTCTCTGCACTAAACCCATGATTTCTCTGCCATGGAAAACCATTGCAATGGCTTTGGTTTTGCTTCAAATCACAGAAGCCTCTCCTCTTTCTAGACTTGATAGAATTACCCGGTTGCCTGGTCAGCCCCAAGTCGGGTTCCAACACTACTCGGGTTATGTGACCGTCGATGAGAAGAAACAGAGAGCTCTGTTTTACTACTTTGCTGAAGCTGAAGTTGAACCAGCTTCAAAGCCTCTGGTTCTCTGGCTCAATGGAGGTCACTAATTCTTACTGACTAGTCTAAAGTTTGAATCTCTTTCTAGTTTTGTTTTCTGGGTCTTGATGTGTTTTTGATTTTGGAGTACAGGGCCTGGTTGTTCTTCTCTGGGAGTTGGAGCATTTTCTGAAAATGGACCATTTAGGCCTAGTGGAGAGGTACTGGTTAGAAATGAATATAGTTGGAACAGAGGTATGTATTTTTTTTGTAGATTGGTGATTTTCACTAATGTGTAGTTTCAGAACAAGCAAAGGACTCTGAGACATTCTCATTGATTTGATTTGCAGAAGCAAACATGCTGTACTTGGAGACACCAATTGGAGTTGGGTTCTCTTATTCAACTGATACCGCATCTTATGAGTCTGTAAATGACCGTATCACAGGTAATGTGTTATCCATTCTTCTATTTTTGTGTATATCAATTTTTTGGTCATTTTATCGACTGTTCTATTTTATTGACATGTTCTGCATTTGAGTTTTCTTCCAAATTTTCCCAGAAAGTAGAAGTCTTGCAATATAAGAAAGAAAAAGAACTATTTTCTTTTGTCTCTGTACCGAACGTTCAAGTCAACTTCTGTTCCTATCTTTCTTATGTTTCCAGAAATTAGAAAAGTGCATATATATATATATATATATCATATATGTCTGTATATTCTTTTTCTTCTTTTACCCCAAAGTTCCATTTTAAATCTTTTGATTTCTTTTTTACACTGAAGATTCAGAAGAATATTTCATGATGGGTATGCACTAGGTTATTTTTTGGGTTCACTTTACAGATGTGCCATGTTTAATGATCACTATAGATGTTTTGGATTTTTCCTTCTGAGTTGACAAAAGCTAACCTTTACAGGCTACCTCTAATTTCTAAATGTCTGTTTGTTTATCTATCTATAGCCAGGGACAATCTGATGTTCTTACAAAAGTGGCTGGACAAATTCCCTCAATATAGAAACAGAAGCTTGTTTATTACTGGAGAAAGCTATGCTGGTATGATTATCTTGATTCCTATGAAGAATTACTATATCCATAATCAGTATGACTATAATAATAGATGGAGGAACTGATACCTTTTTTTCTTATCAATTACTAGGACATTATGTTCCCCAGCTAGCAGAACTCATGCTCCAATTCAGCAAGGAATATCACTTCAATCTAAAAGGAATTGCTGTAAGTACTATTACCCCTGCAACATTTCCCTCTGCCTGTAACTTAGAACTTTGTCCATCTCTATACTTTTGGACTAATATTCTTGATCACATTGCAGTTGGGTAATCCAGTCCTTGAATATGCTACCGACTTCAATTCAAGATCCGAGTTCTTTTGGTCTCATGGATTGATATCAGATTCAACATACAAAATGTTCACTTCAGTTTGTAACTATTCCAGATATGTGAGTGAATATTATAGAGGCTCGGTTTCGCCTATTTGTTCCAAGGTGATGAGTCAAGTCAGCAGAGAAACTAGTAAATTTGTTGACAAGTATGATGTCACACTTGATGTTTGTATATCATCTGTGTTCTCCCAATCCAAAGTCCTCAGTCCCCAGGTGAATATCCTTGATCACAACATGAAAACTCGGCATTCATTTTGACATCAGTGGTATAACTGGTATCTGTGCTCTAATTGATTTGACTCGTTTGTTCATGCAGCAAGTTACTGAGTCGATAGATGTATGCGTGGAAGATGAAACAGTAAATTATTTAAACAGGCTGGATGTGCAGAAGGCACTTCATGCTCGTCTTGTTGGTGTTCGGAAATGGGCAGTTTGCAGCAAGTACTTCTCGTCACCTATATAAATTTGAAAGAAGCTTGAACTGATAGCTTGATTGCTTATTATATTGATCTTATGTGTTCATGACAGTGTATTGGATTATGAGCTGCTGGATTTGGAGATACCAACAATCAGCATCGTAGGCAAACTCATTAAGGCAGGAATTTCAGTCTTGGTTTACAGGTATATGCATGCTTGCTAAGTATTTCTCCGTACTTTTATGCATTTAGACAACATCACTCTAGGTATATGCATGCTTGCTAAGTATTTCTCCGTACTTTTATGCATTTAGACAACATCACTCTAGTTTGAATTCTTCTAAAGGTCATGGAAGGTCACTAAAATTTGAGCTTTTCTTTTTGTTTTCACTTGCAGTGGGGACCAAGATTCTGTTATTCCATTGACAGGTAGTCGGACATTAGTTCATGGACTTGCAGAGGAACTAAAACTAAATACCACCGTTCCTTATAGAGTCTGGTTCGAGGGGCAGCAGGTTAATCTTATTTCATATCACTAGAACTGAAGAACTTTCAGGTGGTTGTGTTAGGAACTATGACCTGATAAAAGGTTTTTCACTGTTTTCAGGTTGGTGGGTGGACTCAAGTTTATGGTAATATGCTTTCCTTTGCCACCATTAGAGGAGCATCACATGAAGCACCATTCTCGCAGCCTGAGCGGTCACTTGTTTTGTTTAAATCATTTCTGGAGGGCCGACCGCTACCAGAAGCATTCTGATCTACTGATCAGTTAGATAGGGTCCAGATGAGATTGTAAGAAGTGTGGTTGCTATCTGAGCATGGAAATTGCATTTGTTTGTTATTCGTTTCTTGTTACATGGGTTATCCATGCTGTGGAAACCGGAAAGTAGAAGGGCTTTGTAAACATCAGAAGGAAAAAGAAATGGAAAGAAAAAAAGTGTTTTATTTGTCAGTCTTCAAGTTTCCCTTTGTACATCAGTTTCAAATAGATGATGAGTTTCAAAATGATACTAATCTAGAACTTCTATTTAAAGAAGCTGAATGTAAAATTAGCCCCAGATATTAAGCCAAATGAAAGTACATGGAACATTATATACGCTTATCAAACTGACATAACATGACCAAAAAATCAAGAAGTTGCTAAAGAGTTGTTCTTAAAGTAATTGGAAATTACAACCGGAGCTTCAACCTGCATTTTCATAGAACTGAACTCCAATGCCAATAACGGTTTTGATAGCATCACGGCTCTGGTAAGGTTCTGCACATTGTCCGTGATTTCTTTTTGATTCTGCGTATGGTAACAATGACTGTCTGAAGATTGTTCGTTCTCATTTGTTGGCACAGGAGATGGCCCTGAGACTTTGGCTGGATGCACTGCTCGTACCCTAAACAAGAATCATGAAGCAAAGATCATTTGATCCTTCACTGGCAATAGATAAAGAATGAAAGACAGCATATTTCAACCAAATAAGCATATTATTTAACGCTTGAGGAGCATAACCTGCAGTCGATCATGCAAGAGTACTTGAGAAGGTCTGGATAATACTTTGTGCGACCGCTGCAATTTCACAACACAATGTACTAATTAAGAAAAACCAGTTGTAATATCCTAGAGAATTAGAAAGAGACTCAGCCACAAAAGAACTTGCCTAAAACTTGGAAGTGACATTTTGATTGCTGGTCCCATCCACTTGTTACCGTCCAATGCAGGCACTGCCATCACCATAAACCACGATGGACATTGATGATCCAATTATCAGAAGGATGAAAACCAGAAAGAAGTATCTAATAATTAGTTCATCAAAAAGATGTCAGCATAACCTATATGGTATAAGAAAGGAAGAAAAGTTCAGATTTAACTCACTGGAAGTGGTAAGGTTGACATTACAGGCATCTTTTGAAGCATGATCCATGATTTCAGTCACTTGAACATGTATCTGCTCTTCTGGATTAGAGATAACACCATTCATGCCAATTGCATTTAGAAATTCGCTTTGTTTTGTCTGTGGTTGTCTTGAAACTGCTGTAATTCTCTGTTATGCAGCAACCTACTGATTTTAGGAAACAATAACGGATTTCTTGCAAGTACTTTGTATGAAGAGTTCACAATACATAGACATTAAGCAGTGCAGTCACTTTTTTGGTTTCATGATTGTATGCAGCGGTCTACAAATGCTAGTAAACCAAAAGAAGAAG
The DNA here is from genome assembly GCF_000184155.1 of Fragaria vesca subsp. vesca. Taxonomy (NCBI): domain Eukaryota; kingdom Viridiplantae; phylum Streptophyta; class Magnoliopsida; order Rosales; family Rosaceae; genus Fragaria; species Fragaria vesca. Next base: position 1,788,185 of record NW_004443448.1, read on the forward strand.
AAAATGCCACTTGCCTTAGAAAACCTCGCAACTTGACTTGGTAGGCCTACTTCCTGCATGCAATTAACATGGAATTGATTTATAGATGCCATAGCTAAAACAAGTTTGATGTAAAATAAGATTGAAATCTGCTCTGAGAAAAATGCAGCTTCCCACCTTTCGCCCATGATCACAAGCTTCATTGCTATTCACAAGCACCTTTGCTGCCCATCTATTTGACAAAACAAGTCAAAACGGCGCTAAAATGTACTGCATTCTATCATTCATTCATAACCAACCTATATCTTTCTGCAACAATCTATATCAACTTTTTTTTTCTTTTTCTTTTGAGAAATTTATATCAACTCTAAAAAACGAGAAACAACGAACGAGCTGTGACTTACCGCATTGTAAACACAGGTTTCTTACTTAAGGGGATGACTAGCCCCAAGATCAATAGGACAAACCTTCCTAACAAATTGTACACTCATCAACTCAGTATAAACAAAACAAGAGAAAGTTGAGCCAAACGTACGCGCAAGATGTTGGAGGGCTCCATACAAGTCCAGCAATCACAACAAGCTGAATGGAGAAAATAAATGGACATGTCCTATTAGTAACTAGTTGCATAACCTTGACAATTATTGCGAAATCAAATACTGAACCAAAACTGATGTATGTGCCAACCTCATCAAAGACTCCAGCTGGGCTATCATCATAGTTAGCAAGAAAAAACCCGCCAAGAGTATAACTGCCAACCATAAGTATACATCATTTGGTGATCCAACTCCCAAAATCAAGATATAAAAGTGAATGTGAGCCATACAGAATCGATAACGTAGTATTTACCCAAATGCTTCAACTAATCTTAACTCTTTAGGGATGCATGCTCGAACAGTCGCTGCCTTGACAAGATGGAGTTGATACAATGCTCTGATTGGACAAATCAAACCAAGGCAATGTGCATAGTCTGTCTTTCAACATTGAGAAGGCAATAAACACTAAGTGTCGTTAGGAGTTAGGACAACTCACCTGCCTTTGAAAATCCATGGAGGCTTGCCGTAGTTGAAGGAACCTTTTGTTTCTTCCACATCCATGAGCTTAGATCACTTGAACAAAGTGCTTAACCCAAAAACACCTCCAAAGTGCTTTTACGTCTGAACTGCATAGAGAGTTCCAGAACAAGAAAAGCTATATGTTACACAACCCAGAAGAGAAAGATTCGAAAATGAGAATAATGGATGGAAGCAAAGGCTGTCTTTGTTGCTTGAATTATGAGAGGAGGGAGATGTAACCCAGAAGGGTATTGAGTGAAAGCAATGAATGGCTGTGAGAGTGAGTGAAAGGTTAACTCTTTCTACATATTTATAGGGGAAGAGAAAGCAACAGAAGAAGTGTGTTAGACTGACAGTGATTGGTTAGCTGAAGCATCAGTAGCCTTAGGAGAGGATAGGACGTTATCCAAACCACCACATGATATGTCATTTGGCGCCAATTGATTACCGAAACCAAAAACCAAACCCCAATACCAATACCATCTCTGTTTTTCTTTTTCACTCTCAGTAACGTGGTTTAATTTGTTTATATTTATCCATGCTGATCCATGACGCAATCCTATGAGATATGATTTCGTTTTGTTTCTCATTTCTTAATTCTTTGATCTAAACCAATCCCAAGCTCTATATTATTATACTGGTTGTTGCCTTGTTGGGTATAAATTGGGAAAGTTGGATTCTTCTGAATACTAAAATACCTAAATGCTTCATCCTTCTGAAGAGTAAAGCGGCTTAACTCTTTACCAGAGGCCCAGAGCCATTGCTAATTTGCCACCACCCAGCCAGCACCACTGAACCACTTGCTTTGTGGAGGAGCCAATCAAGATTAACCTTTCGCCATTACAAAACCATACCAGAAAACAGTCTCTACTAGTAATGCAAAACTATCAAAGCCCAAGGCCTCAAATACCTAGTTGTGCCCAGAAACTTTGAATTTACCCAGTACTACTTTAGGTGGTTTCATCCACGGTTACGCAAGTATGGTTCTCATTAATTTATGATGATGACATATTTTTGGGAACCCCACGAGAGAAAGCGGAAACAATATCACTCACACAAAATCTTGAGATTCTCATACACAGACGTGTCGACAGACTCGTCACATATACTGTCACTCTGCCTTTCATACTTTCTAGTTCCACTAAATTAGAAGTATGAAGAAAAAGAGGTCACTGCTATTCTTACCAATAGCTTCACTGACCTTTTGTACTACAGGGTACTCTGGCACCCTCTGGTTCGTTCTTCGTGAACTTGCAGCTGACTCAAGCTTCATCTTAATGGAGCAACCAGAAAGCGACACGTCTGAGTAACACATGATGGCGCGAGTCATGTATCGAGTTTCAACTTATGTGTCGAGTTTCAATATTATGGAGCACTGTCATAGACTCGTAGCCATTGTCGTATAGGCTTCTATGGAATTGCAAAAGTTACCAGTAATCTCTGCAAGAACACTCGCCCGACTTAAAGTGATGGAATCTGTTGGAGTCTCTCACAATGATTACACGCCTTGTTACCATGGAGACATGTTTTGCAAACTCATGACAGTCTTTGCAGGCCCTGATGTTCTTAAAGACCACAATAGGGGCATTACTTGGTGTGGAAATGAGCCCGAATGCTATAGCTAGTCTCTCACTGTGGTCAAGAAGCTGTTCTTTCCTTTCAGGAAAACCAGCCAGTACATCCTCCTCGGTTAGAAGTGAATCTTCATCATCCTTGAAAGAAATGCTTAGCTCATTTAGCTTTGAGTATATCTGGTCTATTTGAGAATGGTGCTTATCGCCCACTATAAACCGGTGTGTTTCGCCCTTGACAGTGATCCAGCTGCAACCTGTTTCTTTCCTCAAGTTTTTTTCAACCATCATTCTTCGAAAACGTGCAGCTTCTTCCCATTTTCCCAATGATGCATACAAATTGAACATGATAATGTAACTAGCGGTGTCCTCTGGGTCCATCTGGAGGAGATTTTCAGCTGCAAACTTTCCGAGCTCAAGATTTCGATGTATCCAGCATCCACCTAATAAGCTTTTCCAGCTCATTGCATCAGGCTCAAATGGCATACTCTTTATCAGTTCAAATGCCTCCTGTAGTCGTCCAGCACGAGAGTACACATCGATCATACAATCATAATGATCCACGGTTGGTTCCACATTATATACACTATACATCGAATCCAAATACTGCTTTGCCTCTGTCACCAAACCTGAATGGCTACAAGCAGTTAGAACAGCTATAAATGTAACTGAATTTGGCTTTATGCCAGAGTTCTGCATTCTACTGAAAAGACGCAGAGCTTCAGAGGCATTGCCATGATACGCATAACCACAAATTATAGCAGTCCAGGCCACAGTATCAGGTTTGTCTATCGATTCAAATGCTTGATAGGCATAGTCCAATCTGCCACATTTTGAGTACATAGTAATCATTGCACTTGCTCCATACAAGAATGCAACAAAGCCTCTTTTTATTGCATCCGCATGAACTTGAGCACCAAAATTTATATCTGCAACTGCAGAGCATGCTTGAAATATACTTGTATATATGTACGGATTCAATGTAACACCTTTACCAATTAAAGTTTGAAAAATCTCAAGACACTCCTCAAATTGGCCATTCTGGCAATAGCCAGAGATTATGGCACTCCATGAAACATCATTCGGTTCATCTATCCTCTTAAATGCTCGGCGAGCAGATTCAAATTCACCACATTTCACATAGAAGTCCACTAGAGGAGTTCCAACAGAAACCTCAGAATCTAATCCAAGCTTAACACTGTAACCATGGATTTGCCTTCCTGCATTCAACTCCTCCAAACCAGCACATGCCTTGAGAACAATCGAAAAAACAAAATCATCAACCTCTACACTCTCCCTAACCATCTCAGCAAACGACTCCAAAACCTCCCCCAGCTTCCCATCTTCAGTATACCCCACCATCAACCCAGTCCAAGCCACCACACTCTTGTTCTCCCCCATCTGATCAAACACAAGTCTAGCACCATCCAACCACCCACATTTCACATACATGTTCCCAATCGCCGTCTCAACGGAACCACCACCATTCCCACTTCTTATAACATAAGAATGCATCTGCTTCCCAAATTCCAGATGCAAATCCTCATCCAACTTCTTCAACAACCCCGTAAAAATCGACGCATTCGGCCTCACCCCACACTCCAGCATATCCAAAAACAGCCCAACAGCCTTGCTCAAAACACCGCTCTCCACATAAGCAGAGATCATTATAACCCAAGAAACCAAATCCCTGCCACGCATTTCATCAAACACCTTCTGTGCATCCCTCAAACTCCCGCAATCGCAGTACATCTTAAGCGCATCGTTCTCAAGAAACTCGGCTGGACTCTTCACTGTACTCCGCAACCATTCGTGAATGAATTTGCCGTCAGAAAAATAACCCATCAGTCCACACTTCTCGAACAAACACCGGTACGACTGAGCAGTCACGGCCACGCCGGCCTCGTTCATTTGCTTCAGAAACTCGCGCGCTTCTTTCATCTTCCCCTGTTTCGATAACGAAACCAGGTGAACGTTTTCGACTTGCCCGGTTTGTATGTGCTGGGTGCTCAACAATGGAGCTGAGGTGGATTTTAACGAGACCCATGATGGGATTTGGGAAAAGTTTACAGATTTTATATGGGGAGGTTTGTCATTGTGATGACTTGTGGAGCAAGAAAGCAGCAGAGAAGACTGGACTGTGGTTAAAGAAGAAGAAGACATTCAAACCCAGATAAACCCCAATCCAATATTTCCAGCTCTCTTTTGAATCTGTTGCAGATTTTATAGGAAAAGCTTTGACCTTTTTTACTTGGGTTTAAGGAGCAGCCAAAACGCACCGTTTTGCAATACAAAAGTTTGTTTCTTTGTTTATTTCTGTTACATTTCCACACAGAAACCCAAAACCCTAGATTTGATCTTAACCGGAGCAACTCCACAATGAAGGCTTCACTGCAATTCCGCGGCGTTAGCTATTGTGTGACTCCGAGGCTGTCACACTCGCGGCGCGTGGGGTGGGTCGCCTCGGCGGCGGCGGCGAATCCGCGGTGGTTCAATGCGGCGGTGGAGAATGCATGTAGAGGCGGAGGCTTGAGAGCTGAGAGACGGAGGATGAGGATCGAGGCTGTGGTGAGGGGAGAGGGAGAGGGAGAGAGAGGTGAGGAAACGGCGGCGTTTAGCTGCGTGATGAAATTCGGAGGGTCGTCGGTGGGGACGGCGGAGAGGATAAGGGAGATAGCTCAGCTGATTGTGAGTTTTCCGGAGGAGAAGCCGGTGGTGGTGCTCTCTGCAATGGGGAAGACTACTAATAACCTCTTACTTGTAATGCACTTTTTTCATTAGTGTCTCTAATTAATTTAATTTTAGTTTAGTTTATGTGATTGTGATTAGTTGTTGATTGTGAAACTTTATGGGTTTGAACTTTGTGGATGCTAGGCTGGGGAGAAGGCGGTCAGTTGCGGTGTTTTGAATGCCTCTGAAATCGAAGAACTGAGCATTGTAAAACAGCTTCATCTTAAGTAAGCTCAATAAATTTCACCTGTGGTTGTATTTAAGTTTTCAGTTGTGTGTTAGTGGTGTTCTGAAAGGCTGTGTGATTTGTTTGATGTGATCAGGACTGTTTCTGAACTTGGAGTTGATCCTTCTGTTATTACAGGTAAGCAGCTTCCTAGTTGAAGGGGGAAAATGTGTGCATTTTGTCTCTTGAGCAATTTTTTGAAGGATGGTGTTTGATTGGAGAATTTTGATGTTTGCTTTTGTATGAAACAATGTGCAGGACACTTGGAAGAACTTGGGCAACTGCTGAAGGGAATAGCGATGATGAAAGAGTTGACTCTACGCACAAGAGACTATCTAGTTTCATTTGGAGAGTGCATGTCCACACGAATCGTTGCAGCTTATCTGAACAAGATTGGTGTTAAGGCGCGCCAAGTATGTATACCCATGTTTAGCAATTTTTTGTTTTGACATATCTATGATAGCTTTGTCCTCTTATTGTTTGTTTGCCACTTAAGATCGTCTTTTGATTGTCGTTGCTACTTAATGTATTGCAGTATGATGCATTTGACATTGGCTTCCTAACAACAGATGACTTCACCAATGCTGAAATCTTGGAGGAAACTTACCCGTCTGTTGCTAAAAGATTAAATGATGACTGGATTAAGGATCCTGCAATTCCCATTGTTACTGGATTTCTCGGAAAGGTCTTTCTCTTGGCTATAGCTACTGGATAGGATTCTGGCTGAAATGCTTTAAGGAGTCTCAATTTCTAATTAAGATATCATTATGAGCTGAGATTCCTAACATTACATATGTTGTATTGATCGTAGGCTTCAAAATCTTGTGCAGTTACTGCCCTGGGTAGGGGTGGTAGTGATTTGACAGCCACAGCCATCGGTAAAGCCCTAGGCTTGCGAGAAGTCCAGGTGAGATTAGACTTTGAAACATGTGTCACTCATGTTTATGCTAAATCTTTGTCTGGCTGTTTATGGATGTAGCTAAATGGCAAGCATTTTAGTGGTGATTGTGCATCTATGTTGTTAGTACCAACTATATGCTAATACAGAAACAAATATAGAAGTTAATTTGACAGTTGTAGCAGGTGTGGAAGGATGTTGATGGTGTTTTGACCTGCGATCCTAGCATATGTTCTAATGCACAACCTGTTCCTCATTTGACTTTCGAAGAGGCGGCTGAGCTTGCGTATTTTGGTGCTCAGGTTCGATGTTCTCCATGAATGCTTAATGTTAATTTGTATTCAAACAGATATTTGACTTGGCTAAAACTTAAATCTACAGCTTGTTTTTTGGAGATAAATTAGAGCTGGATACTGAAACTTTTGGACTAACTCTGTCCATGAAGACTGTTACTGAGTCTAGTTATTTTTCAGATAAAAAGTATGACATCCATCATGGCCAATTCCTGTTACTTTGTATACCATTTTTTATTAGACAAATCATTGCTTCAGTAATTAGTATGGTAACTAGACATGTAGCTTTTAATTGGTACTGAATAAAACTAAGATTGAATGCGGTGAGCAGGTTCTACATCCGCAATCTATGAGACCAGCTAGAGATGGCGACATTCCTGTTAGGGTCAAGAACTCTTATAACCCTAAAGCTCCTGGCACCCTCATAACTAAAGCAAGAGATATGACTAAGGTTTGTATCAGCTTAGATCTTTTTTCGAAAATGAAGTGTGAAAGAATTCAAAGTCTCTATGATTGTTTACTCCCAAATATTCTAACACATATCAAACTTAGGCTGTTCTAACCAGCATAGTCCTGAAGCAAAATATTACTCTGTTGGATATTGTCAGCACACGCATGCTTGGTCAAGTTGGTTTTCTTGCAAAGGTGAGAGGCTTATTGGTGGCATGTTTTGTATATTCTGATTGGTGACCAGTACCCTTTTATTTTTTTGTTTGTAAATTCTGATTGTAACTGGTCTGATTTCCTCATCTAAGTAGGTGTTTTCAACCTTTGAAGATTTGGGCATATCTGTGGATGTTGTTGCAACAAGTGAAGTTAGTTTATCTTTGACATTGGATCCATCAAAATTCTGGAGTAGGGAACTGATTCAGCAGGCAAGATCACAAATTTATGTTCTTTGTTTATGATTTACTGTTTGCCTACTTGTAATTCGTGTTAGGCTATGTGTATTATTTTCCAAGGTTCCTCTGAATTAATCCTGAACCTGCCCTCCCCCTTGTGCAGATTATGACCTCTTGATAACATAAAGCTACCATTGTTTTTAAAATCTTAACGCCCTCTATCTTCCATATATAACAGGAACTTGACAAAATGGAGGAAGAACTTGAAAAAATTGCATTCGTAAATCTTCTGCAGCAGAGGTCAATCATCTCACTCATTGGAAATGTTCAGTATTCTTCGTTGATTCTAGAGAAGGTGTTGTATTTCTCTCTGTCATACTCTAGAATCTGTTGCACTAGTCACTCTGCCATAATCTAGAATCCGTTACACTAGTGTTGCTTTCTTTCGTTGTCTTGGTATTTTCCTCTTCTTTCTCATCTCCTACAATGTCTATTTCTTCTCACAGGCATTTCAAGTTCTTCGAACCAATCAAGTTAATGTCCAAATGATCTCACAAGGGGCATCTAAGGTTTCTTCATATCTTAATCGTTGCAGTTCCACTCATTATTGTTATTAGTTTATTACATTTTCTTTTTGCCTGCATTCTTCTTGCAGTCTAATACGTGATTTGTTATAAACCAGGTGAACATCTCATTGATAGTAAATGACAGTGAAGCTGAAATCTGCGTGAAAGCGCTTCACCATGCCTTCTTTGAAAGCGGTGACCTGTCTGAATTAGTTTTGGAAGGTGGAATCGGAAATGGCGCAGCTTCTTTGCCAGTAGAAACTCGATGATGCAGCTCTCAGTTGTCCTTTTTAGAGCCATGCCCACTGGAATTCCTCGAAAACCTGTGAATTCTGTGTATCATATTTTCTTTCATAAATGATCCGAAAACTGTTGATCGTGACTGCCAACTTATGAGCCATCACCATTTGAATCCCTTAAAAGCTCGTGTGTTGTTTCCAATGTGTTGGAAAAGCTATTAGAAAGATCAAAGATCATTTGTGCAACATACATAGGGTCTAGGTTTTAAGAAGAAAAGGTAAAATGGGAAGTTCAAAGCCAAAACATAATGGGGATGAGGTAGATGAAATTGACCCAAACCTTAAAACCTTAAATTTGTTGCCCGTTAGTCCATTACTAATTACACATTACCATTTCTTATGACACACCACCTACGTAACCTCTTATCAACTCGTGTGGTTAGATAACCATATAAGCAAATACAATACCTTTTCGAATACGAATGTAACTTCTGGACAACTTGGTCAGTAAAGCTCAGTAGTCTTGAGCTTCAACAATGGTGCAGAGATTCTTCTCAGTTAGGCAAATTGACATCCAACAAAACCACCCAACCAACCCTATTATGCTTCTCTCTGGTCCTCCTTCATGGTACCCACAATTCCACTCTCCTCTTTCTCCCTCAGCCTCTCTGTTTCTTATTGCTCTCTCTCTCTCTCTCTCCCTCTCTATGTTTTCTGCAGTGGAAAAACATCATTACTGTTCCAGTTCGCATTCAACGAAGCCCACAATAACAATGGACCAGTCATCTTTATCTGCAGCCGGCGCCGGTTAGAGGCAAAACCTCCTTATCTTTCCCAGGTACATTTTCTCTCTTTACCTCGTTTTTATGATTGTGTCATGTAATATCTTCCAAGTTTTCAATGGTAAAATGTTTCAGGGCGTTGATTCGTCCTGTGAGACCTTTCAGCGCGTAAAAATGAAGTAAGCTACTGACCCTGGAAAGTTTGGGACCTTCTTGAATCTTGATCATAATGATGTATGCAGCTTCTGATTAAGTGCTTGTGTAAATAGGTATGTGGATGATGATGAAGGGATTAAGAAGTTCTTTGCTGCATTCCACCTGTATGATGAATTTCCTGTGTCGGTTGTTATTGATGATTTTGGAGATTTCTTTGAGGAAAGGTACTTCTTTTTCTTCATGGACAGAATCTGTGATTTTGTGTTGGTCTTTGATTTGATTTTTCCGTATTTTCGATTCAAGGAGCTGCCAACAGAGATATGGCAATCCAAGGGGAAAAGACATGGCAATGGTGAGGACACTAGCTTTGTGTCACAATGCCATGGTTCATGCAAAGTGAGTGGCCTTTTTTCTTTGCTTATAATAGGTGACTTAATTTGCTGTTTCAATCCCTGTTGTATGATTCCATTTTGATGGTAGTGAAACAAGGCCTTGCAAGCTTCTGTTATCAGATACACACCATGGAGACTCCCCACGGTTGCTGTTCATCTACAAACGGTGGGTTTCGACCATTTTCACGATTCAAGGTTGGTTTTGCAGTGTGATAGTTATGCACTTTAACAATTGCCTGTTGTATTGGTGCATGTGAAGCCTAAAGAACATTCTCAAATAAGCTTATTTTGGTTTGTCTTGTGAAAGGTGATGGCTGTGGATCGTTTCTTCTAAAGGACTATAACCATTCAGCAAGTGGCAGCTCAAGGAAAAGAAAGACTGCCAAGTACTCCATAGCTCTCCAGAACCTGGTTTTGGAGAAGATTGATGAAGATGGTGGATAGTAGGGATATCGCATTTACAAATTAGTTAAAGGTCAATAACAACACAATCACACTGTCAGTGTTCATATTCTGTTTCATGCCCTTTGGTTGTTCTATAACTTATATTATCACAATGTTAGTTCTGTACAAAATCCTTGAACCATGTGAACTGATCAGAATTCCTGGCTAGCATAACAACGACCCCAGAAACTACAGTTTTCAACTTCTAATCATGATTCTAATCATAGTTTTCAACTTCTAGTCATGATTCTCATTGATTCATGATCAATATCCCTTATGTTTCTGAATTTTTGAATATTGACTACTTGCAACTGATATAAGAATTAGTAACTGCTGAATCTTCCCAAGTAGGCTATTACAACAAGTTCAGGTACCTTATTATTCAGGAAAGTTGTTCATGGTACACTTCATAAGTTCCAAGTAGTTACTATTCACAAAACTATACAAGTCGGCAATGAAAGTAAGAAGACAACCGCAAAGGATCATGAGCATCCCTGCTAATTGTATCAATCTAAACATCTAGTATACTCCTTTCTGGTACTCCGGCTCGCAAAACTCTCCTCCAAGATCATCACAAGCCTCTGCAGGGAAGACCCTGCAACAGTTATGAGGACAGACTGTTTATTTACCATCATAGAATAAGTTTAAGATAGAGTTGGTTCAAGTGTCTAACATTGTTACTGTGATCTTACGTTTTGGGGCTGTCATACTCTAGATAATCTCTATCCTCCCGCTCTTTACCAGGCGTGGCTGCGGTGCTCTTCCCTTGTGGTTCAAGCTTCACCTCAGGATACATTTCGACATCACAAGCTTCTCCTCCGATCGTTTCACAAGCCTCTGCTGGAAAAACCCTGCAAAATTCACCATTAACTTTGCTTCATGCTTGATGCAACAATTAGGAAAAGTAAAAACCAAGGAGAGAACATCGCTTACGAAGTTGCATTGGAGCTGTAATCAACTGTTGAAGGATCAGAGGTCACGTTGTTGGTTGCCTTGAGCTGGGGGAATCTCGAAGATTGTGCCCTTGGAGTAGCTGACCTAAACGGCAAGACCAGGGACTTGGTCGGGGTGGTCGGTGTTAGAAAGGAAAGGAGTGATGGTGGTGAGAGCTGTAGAGTGGCCTGCATTGTGATAAAACTGATGGTTTCTATGAGAAACTGGTATGCTGATTTTGGAAGAACTGAGTTTAAGAGGCTGTAATATATGATCAGCTTGACCAGTGACTTGTATGGATAAGGCAACAAGATATTTTTTCAGTGAGGATAAGGTTTGTATAATTTTCGTTGAAGTATCTGCCATTCTGCTGGTGGCATCAACTTGGATTTTTCTCCCTACTTAGTGTACTTACTATCTATTCCTAATTGTTCAACTTGGAAATACTCTAAAGTAGCTTCACTGTGTTCTTATCGATGTATGCTCTTCCAACCATTTGGGAACTAACTCAAGTTTTTTTCTCGATAAAAAAAATAAATATATCCGATGACATGATTTTACATCAAAGTTAAGGACTAACACACGATTTTTAAAGATCATGTTTTACTTGTATCATTGTAGAATTTCAATAAAAGAAAGTATTAACAACATTTGATACGTTTTAGCATGTCATGGCATATCACGAGAGGGCACTGAACAACATGCTTGGTACAAGCATCATCCAAATTCTTTTTCACCGTGAACTCCATTTAGAGAAGGGAGTGAAAGAGGACTCCAATGTGACAGGAATTGAGTTCACAAAGAAGAAGAATAAAGCCTCCTTGTATAACTAAAAGCACACTTCCGGTTCCGGACTTCCATACTACTGTTTTCTTGAAGATCTAGCTATACGAAAAAAAACACAAGGACTAGCACAAGGTCATTACAAAACTTTGTGCAGTGGTGTCACCGTTTTTACTTCATTGCAAAACTTTGTTCATCAAGTCAATTTTATCCTCGAATATTGAGGGACATGAACTGGGGTCAAAATAGTTACAGTAATTTTCAGTTCCATAATTCCATTTTCACATGTCGACTCTGAATTTGTATGACTAATAAGAAGCAACAGACCAGGAAAACAAATTAAAAAAAAAAAGAGGAGACTAATAAGAAGCCAAGAACACCAGTCACACTCACACCAGCAATACTTGGCATCATGGCAATGGGGTCAAAAGCATGGCAGCATTCACAGCTGGAAGTGGTTACCTCATCTCTTTTTTACTCCCCTCATGCTTTTTAACCCCCTTTTTCCCCAAGCATGCTAAGCTTTGGCCCCAGAGGCATGAGCTGCCTGGTTCCTCAATTACCAGGGCCACCACATACTTTTCCCTCCAGACTTTTCCTGGTACAGTCACATGTAGCGTTTGATTCATTTGACGATACTTTAGGCAAAGACAAACTATATTAATACTGCCTTCCACAACAGAATCATGAGGATCACAGCAAGAAAGTGAAAAAGAGATTTGCAAAGATGATTATGAATCACATAAGTAGAGGGTTATCAAAAGAACTGAGATGCTCGTGTGGAAGTCATAGCTAGTGATGAAAAATGAAGCAGTTAGAAACATAAGAAGCTGGATGCTATGCTTTAGAAGTTGTGCATCTACACAGAGTAATGGTGACTGCGGCAGAAGTGTGGTGAATCATCTAATCTCGGGTTAAAAGGGCCCGGATTTGAAAAGTTTTGTCCGGAAAAAGCCACCGGATAAACCCTACCATCATTAGGAGGTGAAAACACAATAATGGAGAAGCGTCCCACATGGGTTCATTTGGTCATTCTTAATCTAAAGTTGAAAGTGTCCTCGACTGACTTGCAGCTTCTTCACTCACAGCTAATATACACATGCTACACCAGGAAGCATACAATTTCTAAAAGAAATGTGCAGATTTCGGACCAAAACCTGAAGCAAATATTTCTGGAGTCTAATTCCCCCAAAATCTTCAGAAACAGGAGCTTCAATTGAAGTACTTACATTTGCTTTAAAAACTGTGCAGTTGGGTTAGCATGTGAACAAGTTCATCACTTGAGGGTCTTTCTGCTGGCACATCTGATAAGCATACGACAGCAATTCTCACCGCCATTAGCATTTCGTCTTCCTCTCCTTCTTCCCCAATAAGGCTCTTATCTAATGCTTCCTTTGCCTCCCCTGCATGCTGCAAGTGCCGCAACCACCGTCCTAAACTTCCTCCACTAGATGTTTCCCCAAAGAAGGGATCAGTTGGGTCTCTACCAGTTAATAAAACTCCCAATATCATCCCAAAACTGAAAATGTCACTCTTATCAGTGTACCTGTTGAAATAGAATATACACGACTTCAGTAAAAGAGCATATCTGATTCAATAGAGAACGCCTCAATTTAATTGGTTTCTCCATCCAACTATCAATGGGTAAATCTTCATTAAGAAGAGGAATGTTCCTTCATAATTAGCAATTTAGCACACTAAAACCCAGGAAGTTCATAAATGTAGTATGATGAAAGTTGCAAAGCAGCTAAGCTCTTACATAGCATGATAAACTGCTACAAACAAACCACAGCCCCAAGTTTTAGAAGGCCTAGAATCCTCACAAATTATAAAATTCATTGTGAACCTGAAGTTATGCAATTGATATTGACTTATTGAGAAAAATATTTATCAGAAGATAGCAGTCTGTTCTCCAGCACAAAGTACAACAAACATAAAGCACGTAAAAGTAAGAGGGGTTTCAATCCTGAGCTATCTAAATTTATCCCCTAACTTCAACCTCCCATCAACATTGTGAGAAGTGGAATACCAAACTCTTGCAAGTATTCTAAAAGCAAAGAACCTGGTGGGAGATAGGGACACATGTTATCAGAAAGACTTATATCTCCAGTCCTAAACCCCAATTACTACTATCGCATAGATATATCAGCACACGGAACAAATTTGCACAGGAATTGTAGAGAACATTAAAATTACCAACTTTGGGACATTCAGAGTTCGAAGAGTGTACCTGTCATTCTGGAAACACTCTGGAGCAGTGTAACCAGATAATGCCCCATCCAAATGGGGAGTGAGCTTAGCCAACCCATAATCACCCAACCTCGGTTCAAATTCAGCATCCAACATAACATTTCTCGGCTTCAAATTGTGATGCATAATCTGAGGCACATATGCATGAAGATACTGAAGCCCCTTAATCACCCCAACTGCAATCCGAAGCCGAACCTCCCAGCTGAGCTGCAGCTGATTCTCCCTAACTCTATTCATAGCATCCTCCAGGCTCCCATTGGGCACAAAATCATAAACCAAAGAGAACCTATCGTGCTCGCGAACATAAGCCCTCAAGCTCATCAAATGCCTATGTCTGAGGCCAGCAAGCACTTCCAGCTCCTGCTGTATCCTTCTCTTGGCCGACTTGCTCTGCGCCTTGGGGGAGCCACACTCCGAAAAGGGCTCCAGCTGCTTCACCGCAATAATGAGGCCATTGTCAAGCACAGTCCTGTAGTACTTCCCAATGGGGCTGGAACCAAGCAGCTGGTTCTCATTGGCCAGTGCCAATTGGAGCGTTTTCGGAGCGATTTTGGGGGAGAAAATCACAGGGCCCTTGAGAATTGGGGCTCTGCTAATGTAGCGAACAAAGCAGCGGACTATGAAAGCTGAGATGAGGGCTAATATGAGTCCAGTCAATACTCCCAGCACAAGACTAAGTAGGATTCTTTCAAGGTTGTTGTTCTTGGAGCGAGGGTGCTTCGACGGCGATGGAGGCTCAGTTTCTTGGCACTGAACAGTTGAGCAGAACAAGACTAGCAAAAGCAGAAGCAGAAGCAGGCTTGTGACTCTACACTTCAAATTAGAAGTACTTGTTCCTCTACCCATTTGGAGTCAAAAACAAAAGCCAAAAATCTCTCAAAAGTAAGCAACTTCACTAAAAGCTAAACTAAAACCCACATGTTATAGAGCTTGAAGCTCTACACAAATAAAACCCAGATGAAAATGAACACCACCACCACTAAAGCTCTCAACTTTTCTCTCTTAGACAAAAAAAGGGGAAATCTTTGGGGTTGGTTCTTTCAAGGCTTTAGCCTAGGAGGCGCAGAAAATGCAAACCAATCCACAAGTGCTTAAAAGTGCAGAGAGAACCCATGAGAGACAGAAGCTTCAAGGGAGACTTGAAATAAGGGAATATCACACAAAAATGGAATTTTTTTTTCTGGAAAAGAATCATATTTCGTCACCTATTCGCATCTCCAAAAAACCCATCATCATCTACACTCGTTCTTTCTCACTCTTTCACCATATCAACAAAAATACCAAGTACCAAAAACCAAAAATGGTCGCCAAAACTAAGAAAGAAAAAGGAGAGTAAAGCTCCAAAACTCGCCGAGGTCTTAAACCCACACTATTATTGTTCGAAATACAGACAAACAAAAAATGAAAAATCCCTAAACACAAACGAACACACTCTCTGTCTCTCTCCTCTGTTGTTTTTACTCTCTCTCGCATGAGAAGTGAGAACTGGGCTTCCCGCCTTTGGGACACTACCAGAGCCCCGTACTGAAGTGGGGCCCAGTTGCCACGTTGGCACAGTGTCGCTATCACGAGGCCGAAAGCGAAACATCGAACTGCGTGCGAGACAAGGAGAGGGAGGAGTCGACATCCCACCGTTGGTTTTGGGGTGCGGGAAGAGATCGTGGCCGTGGAGAGAGAACCAATGTAGGAATTTATTCTGGTTTTGTTGAATGGATATTGGGGGGTTAAGAAATTGATAAGTGGAAATGGAATAATCTTTTTACAGGTTTGCTGGGTTCCCTCCATGGTTATCTAATACTCGAGACCAGTGAAAGACCTAACACGCGTGCACGTGTGAGGTGTGACCAAGGTTTTTCACCCATTGCTATAGGATCCTATTTCAACAATAAAAACCCTAAATTACTATTCAAAATATGAACTATAAACCCAAGTACCCAACGAATTCTTCAAAATGTCTTAGGAAGCTGTTCACTCTAGCTCATGATATTCAAGTTTTGGCTAACCATTTCACTTCAATCAGCTACACTCATATCTGGAGAGAAGAAAACTTTGTCGCGTCAATTTTGGTCACCATGTTGGAACTGCCAGTTGGATTGATACACTACCATCTGCTGCTCAAAATGTTTTTCGCTTTGATTTTCTTAACTTATGTTTTAAATGTTTTTGTTTGTAATTTATTTCTTTTATAAAAAAGAAAAAAAACGAATTCTCTAAAATTTTTGTGTTTTTTCTTTTGTATAGACTATTGACGTGTTGAAAAGCTCATTTTAAACACCGAGTTGTTTTGATATATGATTAAAATGCACACACATGATTGCCCAGGACTTACCACGTGAATTGTACGCATGTCCTCCTACCTACGAATTTCTCGTATTGCTGATCCTTGTGCAAGTTGAATCTACTCCCTTCGAGCAAGTTGTCTTTGCTTTCAATTGTACAATGTTTTTAGAAATTTCGAGCATTCTGTGTCGGGATTCATTTGTGCAAAAGTATGCGAAGTGCCTTTTAGGAAGCACAAGCACATCCTAGTACATAAAAAATCGCTATAGAGCACTTGTAATTGTTTTTGTCAAATGCTATCACAGTGACTCAGATAGATAAGATTATAACTAGATAGTTTAGAAGTGTTATGATCGATTTCAGAAAGCACCAATTCCATATGGAGAGATTCATAGCTTCCGTTTTTTTGTCCATGAATGAGGAGAGCGTATTCAGCGCACCCGTCCATCTCCGCCGTCCATTTGACGCTAACTTTTGACTTTTTCAAAATGGACGGCGGAGATGGACGGGTGCGCTGTATAATTTTCGATGAATGAGAGAACAAACTCATTTTTAGCAAGTGAGTGAAGACTAACACTATCACTATCACCATCACCATCTTCCCAATTTTGAAAACAAATTGCCGAAAGAGAGTACCATTTGACTTGCAGGGAAACAAAGCATACCAACCACGCGATAGTCTGCTTGCTACATTTGAATGATAAGCCAAGAACGTAACATCACAGGATTCACATCTTGACTTGGCAGAGATGTCACTGCAGACATTTCATTGATTCATTTTGTTGTCTAGTTCGCAGTTGGTAGGACTTCAGAATTGAATTCCTTTGCCTTGTATATGAACAGTGATTTTTCTCTTCGATTGTGCAAACGTGATGAAGAATACCAAAATTAAAAAAATGGTAGACAGAGTTGATCGTTTGTGCATTCAAACACAGCCAGGAAAAAGAAAAAAAGGAAAAAGCTTCACTAAAACAAATAATGTACAAATACACAAAGGCCTAAACTAAATCACAAAGGAAGCAGAAAACTGAACAAACAAAAGACAACACCATTACAGGCCCCTTGCCTGAAAGCTACCGGAGGCTTTCCACTCAGACAACCAGAGCCATCTTAATTTCCAACCCTTGACAACCATTTTCAAGTATGCCCTTACCATTTTCAAGTATGCTCTCATTGCCCATAGGGCAGGCATGCCATCCTACCACTCTAGACACCCATAAAACACTAACATTTCATACAAAGGAGAACCATCTCTCAAGTTTATGAACTATAATTATACAAATGCAATACCTCTGTTTCATTCGATGGGACCATTCAGCATCAATGTAGTTTCCATTTGGGTGGTTCCTAATTTGATTACTTATCCACGGGAGTCCGATAATATAGAAAGGACCTCGCCATCATCAAAGTTTGACTCCACTGCCAGCTCAAGAGGGGTTTTACCTTCCCCATTTAGTGCTCGTGGATCCGCTCCCCTGTTAAATGGAGTGAAACCCTCAGTAGCAAATCATAAATAAGAGGTATAAACACAGCATTCTAAAGAAAATTGTTAACTAAACAAGAAACATAAGAACTGGGTAATGTACACAAATGGTATAAATGAACAATAAAATTTGCTTTGTAAATATAGGCACCTTGTAAGGAGCAATTTTGCAAATGTGGTTCTGCCCTTGAGAATACATCGGTCGAGTGGTGTTTGGCCTCTTGAATCAGTCGCATTTACATTTGCTCCATATTGTAGGAGCAGTTCAAGCATACCAATGTCTGCAGTTTCACAAGCAAGGTGAAGAAGGGTGCACCCATCTAGATCCTCCATACCCTGAACTTCACTGGTAACACTCAAGTTCGAAGAGCTACCAGAAGACCTCTCCAATGAATCCCCAGCTATGCAGCTAGAGCTTTGTTCATGGCTAGTCTGCTCTTGCATCAGCATTACTTTTGCAAGGGTCAAGGAAGAGCCACAAGAGGCTTGCTCATACACTGCATTCACATCTGGTTCAGAATTAACAATGTGACGATATACAGCTTTCTTGTCATTTGCACGAACGCCCTCCCAAATTTGTTGTGCCACTATATGAGTATATTGTGCATCCTTTGGCCTCCTGACGAAAAGCTTGTCTGCGTACTATGATCAAAATAAAGCGCCCATATAAGTCAGTAGTTCTAAAGGAGTCTGAACTTTTCAACATAGGAGGTAAAGCAAAGATGCCAGTGATTGCTTATGGTCTGAAGTCATCCACTATCGAGAAAGAAGCATGATTAAGTTGGAGGACGTACCTTTGCATGAATGAATTTCTCCTTCACCGGTATTGAATCAGTCTGATTGGGTTTGCTGATAAAAACTAGCTGTGTTTTATCAGACTTGTGTGACCTGAACATGAAGAATAAAGTGAGTGTTTACAATTGTCAAGTAAAGAAGAGTTATATAAGATTACTTGCAAGAACTGTAAAGGAGAATCCCTACCCTGTGGCTATAAGATCAAGCTGAAAAGCACTTCTTGATTGCAAAAGTTCCTCCCAGACAGAGTTTGCAAAGGCATTACCCAATGACTGGAACAAATTAATGACAGAAGGCTCCCATACTTTGACATCCAGTGTTAGAGACCTTACCTGCAGTAAAAAACACCAAGAACAAGTTCCCAGATAAGCAACCAGTCTGTATCTCTGTTTTCCAAAGGACAGTCATAAAAATGATTACCATGCCCACTTTACCCAGTTGTAAACAAAAATCATCAAGTCAGGACTCTCTACCATGTTATACAGATCCCTCTCACAAAATCATTTATTTCCAACCTAACATAGTTTTCTTTTACCAAGTCTATGTGTATACATAATGAATAATGTATTTTAACATGCCACCTGAACGTTTGCACTCCATTCTAACTTCAAAGCCATATTTAGATGAAATCTAATTTTCATCTAAATATGTCAATATCAAACCAAATTACTAATTGTTTTACAAGGAAGGGTTCTTTAAATTCCCAACTATGCATAACTAATCATGCAACAAGAGCACACACAACATTTTAGTTATTTGATAAGCAAATGACAAAACAATGTTTAAAGAGAGCATGCCCAAGATCATGAAAGGGAAAATTGTGCGATTAACCTTTGAGATATGAACACCAAGATTACGATGAACCCCAGAACATTCGATGCAAACAAGAACGCCAAGATTTAATGATGCCCAATCTGGCTCAGGGGCACCACAATCAGCACATTTATCATTCCCACAAACTCGCCGAAGAGTGTCAATTGTCTTCTCACTTCTTAAAGATGACCGTTGCTGTTGCGAACTTCTTAATTGGCGGTGGTCAGCATTATTTAGGCTCCTGTCCGATGCAAGTTCTTCAACTCCAGTGTGATCAAAATCAGAACTCTCAAACGAACTACTCTCACTAGCAGACCGACGATGACTTCCCATGGGACTAGCAGGCAGAAACTGAAACACAATTGAATCAAAATCATCAACACGACCATGAAATCAATGGCCACATATTTGATTATGTAGAAACTTCAGAATAATTACCCTCTCAGGAGCCTGAGAACTCAGTAATGATGCAATAACCCCGGTTATCTTTTCAATCCAATCCATTTGATCAAGTGCACTCTCTGCCTGCACTGACAAGCATAAATAAATATCATTGCAGGAACTACAATAACCATCGATTATTCACCTTACAGCCAGAATCACAATCAAAACATTAGTTAAAAACCATATAAAAATCATGTCTAAATCCGTAAAGGCCAGTTAAAGTGAATCGAACCTGCAAGGTATAGTTCTTTGTTGGTGAAATGATTCTGAAACAAAATCTGAGGTCTGACTGGTCAGCGTCAACTTTGATTGTTGATGTAAGCAGATTTACTGTGTGATGTGCAACAGATTTCTCATCATGCACTCCACCATGATAATGAGAAGATAGCCACCGACTCAACAGTCCAGAACCAAGCTCGGAACTATTCCTCTGACCAGAATGTTGACTACCAGAGCCCTAAAAGGTAGAGACAAAACAAACCAAAATTTAATATTAATATCAAGCCCAGGAAAAACTTCAGCCCATCTACCTCGAAATTATTTCTTGAGCAAATGACTTACAGATGATTTGCTAATTTGTTTCCGATAGTAATAGAGCATTCCTCGGCTATCAAGAACAAAAAATCTTCTTTTCCAGTCACCTCTCAAGTTTGAGGACCTCTTTGAGAGATAACCTTGCCTGATGGTTTGAACCTGATCAATGATAATTGTTAGATTTTCTTATTATATTCAATGTACAGATGAAAAACTAAATAAATAAAACTGATATGAAACTAATCAAGAAGGGCAGTGCATAAACCTTTCCCTTTGCAGCAGATTGCATAACGGCATCTATCATTTTATGCGAACTTCTGCCAATAGCTTGTATCCCATCTCCATTAGGAGACCCATTAGAACCATTGGACGACCACCTGCTCTCTCTATCGACTTGTCTTTTGTAATCTTGCATCCTTTCATTAAGAGCTGCCTGTTCATAGTTGGATCTTTCTCTTGACTGTTGAGCATAAGTTAAGACCTGAGAGATAATACAAATCCCAATTTTCATTGATTCTCATTGCAAACAGAAGAGCATTCAAATTTGACACAACATACACACATATGTCCAACAAACCTGATTAATATAGGGTTCCATTTGATGCAACAACTCGTAACCCTACACATGGAAAAAGGCTTCAGGACGACAGTACTAGTAGAAAACATGTGAATATGACAAAACCTGCCTTCAATCCACACCTGTTTGAAGTAACGAAGATGGGCATCCATCGTCCCACTGACCGCTTCCAGAAATTCAAACCTCTTTTTTGCTTCAACATTAGAAAGAGCAGTCACCTGTAGATAAAATATTCCTCATAAGGTCGCAATCCATGGAATCATTGATTCCCAAGACAACAGGAACATCAAGTACTTACAAGACTAAAGCGAGCTTGCTCAAATGTAGACCTTGCATTATGAAGCTCCTGGAATATTTGTTATTCGTTTTAGATGCTGAATAATGAAGAATTTCTAATACTATAGAGGAATACAGATTAAAACTATCAGTTCATAGTACCTCTTCTACCATGGTGGCTACATCATTCCTTGTTCCTTTTCTTAGTGAGAGAAATTTCTCGCGAGCCTGCAGTAATATAAGCATCAAACTACATACCAAGTACTCTACATTAATCTCATATTGCTAATCTAACTATAGCAGCAACATCTATAACATGTCATTCTTAAAACCATAGGCCATTGTTGCAGACTTGTACTTCTGTATCAAGGTATGTAGAATTCCCATTATATCCATCAATAAACAATGTCACCAGAGGTCTGATATCTGATCGCACAAAAACACAAATGTTACTGGTGGATTTCTGCGGAATGTTAACCAGCCTCGTGAACTATCTTACAGTAGGCCTAAATGGATTAGTACTCATAGGTATACCTCAGACTTTATCAGAGCATTAAGAGGTTAAAAGAATGTATTCAACAATTGTTGGAGATCCCACACTCATGTGAATGTTGACTATTTTCTTCTACAACTGCTCATGCCAAATTAAAATTTTGAAAAACAAGAAAAAGCTCCTTCTAGACAGGGATATTACACAAGAAAGGAGGTAAATTAGTTCATGACAAGAACCACACACCTGGTCATAAAGAAGGCTAGCCTTGTCAAATCGTTTCCGTGCTTCCTGCACAATGAGAATACATTCAACAGCAAGGCACGGATGATATAACAAAATATGAAGATAGACAAAGATTGGTTATACAGAAAATTTGCACGAACCTTGACCTCATGCAAATCAAAATTCACAAATTGTAACAGTCTGTCATTTAGCATATGCTCAACCTGGAAGAAGAAGAAAGACAAACAAGTCATACAAGATAACTCAGGACTTGAATTAAAACAATCCATCAAACAGAGTAACTAACACAGGGAATGGAACAAGAGGAGCAACACTTCTTTTATTGAAAATAAACAAGGAGGGGCATGAAAAACATTTAAGGTATGGAAGGACTACGGAATGCACCAATAATATAACACAAGCCGCTATATAAGTAACATAACATGAATTAAGTTTAGTTCCTGTCAAAATCTAAGTAAGCGATCAAAGGCAAAAGGTTTGAAACATAAAAATGATGTTGATCCCTTAAAAGGGCATTCGTTGCAAGTCCAATATATGAAGCAAGCATTTCAACTTGATTTAATTCATTTTCTGGAACTGCACCCGAAAGATTGTGATCAGAAAAAACACAGGAATCCGAAAATGATTAGCTTTCAGGAAGGATTTGACATGTATATTACCGATACATTAAAGTTATTACCTGGGACCGAAGAACTTCCTTGTATGTCCCAATTTCTCTCAATGCGATAGTAAATTTGGTCATAACAGGGCCTAAAGGATAGAACAGAAGTTCAATCAATAAAAGTCAATGTGTAATACGCTTCAATGAAATGAAGTGTGTGTATGTGAATGAGCATCTTATAAAATAATCAATCAAGTTACTTAAGATGCTAACAAGTCAGCTTACCTCCAAAAGCCACACTAATTGGATCATTATGCCCCCCACCAAACATCTCTAGGGCACTAGCAAAAGCAATGTCCCCATCGTAAGCTTCCCCAAGACCTTCACTGCAAGCAAGGAAATGTAAGTACTTCCCACTTAAACTCAAATGTATAGTCTGGCAACAGCTCCCATACCGCAAAGGATAAAAAGAAATGAAAAGGATGCAGAGATATCACAAACAAGTAGACATACGTGTATTTTCGACATCCTTTGTAAAACTTTAAACTTCTCTCCCTCAATGACTCGGCACTATCCTCCATGCCCTGTATCTGCTTACGACAACAAAAGAAGCAATCAAGGACTGCAGAATTCCTGTACAGTTTATAACTGGAAACAATGTGTAATAACAAATATCTGTTAACAAACTTCCTCCGTCTATAACAAATTCTCCTTTCATTGAATAACCATTACAACTATATCACATGTGACACAAAGTACATATGATAAGAATGGGAAGGGGGGGACTATATAAAAACCTCTACATTGACATAATGAGTGTGAGTCGTACGAACTCCGCGCAGAACATAAGCATATCTATAAAATTTGAGGCACATGTTTTCGAATGCTATAAAAATTCAGTCTTGCACACAACAGGGAATGCAATACTTCCAATTTATTATACCCTCTATCGAAATAATCTAAAAGCAATCAGCAATCGGTATAAATATTTGATTCATTACTTATAACATTTCACTGCTGTCTTTCAAATCAAAAACAAACACTCTAATCCAGCAAACATAACATAAAGGCAAACCAAAGCAATCTAATTGGAAAAGAAGAAATCTACTCACCTGCTTGCGGAACATGGGAGAATCATCTAGCTTTGCAAAATGCATTTTCAAACACCTTTGATTTATCCCCAACCGTCAATCAGCCTCACACCAATGCTCCATCTACCTCCCCGGAGATCCTCACCTTTTTAACCAGCTGCATCAACTTCACCCCATTCAAACCAGACCTACTTCAATCACTGAAATTTCTCCACTACTTTTATTCCGGCTCCAAAACCCTAGAAACCAGCACAGAGAAGAAAGAAACACACCACAAAGAGAGAGAGAGAAGAAGATGAAACTTTTTTTTCTTTCTTTTTTGGGGGGTTTGATTTAGCTCAAGGCCCTTGGGAATTGAGTGTGTGTGGGATCGATTTAGGTGTTTTGATTAACCTGAAAATGTTGTGAGACAGTAAGACAGACACAGTCCTCTTTGATAAATGCGAACAAGAATAATAGCAACCGGCACACACAACACCCCCTTCTCTCCTCTTACTCTCCTCTCTTCCCAAACCCTTCTCTCTCTCTCTTTTCTTTCACTTTCCTTTTCTTTTTTTCCTTTTCTAATTTCTACCTCTTTATTTAATCTATCTCCTAGCTTTTTATTTTAACTCGCAGATTAATTAACCGCAGGTGAAACTACGTCGTTTCGGGAGTTAAGTCATGACTGCATCGTGTCTAAAGGCCGTCGATCAGCTTCTGTGAGAGAGAGTCTCCGTAACTTTACAGGGTACGAGAAACGAGGACGACCGTTCGTATCGACGCGTCCCGATCGGCGCGTGGAGAAGACATCACAGACGGTTTTGTTCACTTCGGAGGATTGCTTTCTACGCGCGGAGTGGGGAGCGTGGGAGTGGGAGAGATGCTTCTGGCACGCACGCTCTAAGCACTTCACGGAGTGGGGCCCGAGGATTAAATTTCCCTCCATATAATCATGCCCGACACACAAAACTGGAGTTTCGAATTTTATTTTTTAATTATGATGAAATTATATTTTAACCAATAAAATGGCTGACAACGAAATTGCCTCTCCTTTCTCTTTCTTATAATTTTTCAGATCTGTAAACTAAAGAAATTAAGGGGAAAATAAGGAAAATGATCTATCCCTTTTCTCAAGTGCCTAAATCAGCTGGACCATGGACCACTAGGGTGGTCCTAAATGGCTACTCCGATTGATTATCCGGCTGACCACACTTTCAAGTACAGCATTGGAGTTCAAGCAAGACCGGCTAGATTATGATGACCAGTAGGACTGATTGCATCAATCCCTTATCATTCAAAATAGATATCAAGATATTCATACCGTATAAGTTTAACATAACATGATTTTATAGATGTTTGAGTTGAATATTAAGACAGTTTTATTCTTTAAGTTTAACGGATCTATAGTTTACGGATGTTTTATTCTTTAAGTTTAACGGATCCATGGTTTACGGATATTCAAATTAAATTTTCAGGTGGACTTATTTTGTAAGATTAACCAAAGATATAATAAAATGAGCCATATTACATGCACCGTAACGTATCATTGAGTGGTGTGACGATTAAATGATAATTGAGTTGAATATCGGTCTGTGTAAGTTTAACATAAGTTGTATTAATTAGAGTTGCATAATATGTTTTGTGATGTTTAGTTTAATGGTGTGACAACAAGAGTCTCATAGAAATAATAAAGTACATGAGTAAGTAAGATGAAAAGCCCTGATAATGAAAAGAAAGGCGTAAAAGATCTAGCATAAGCTCTTGTCACACTCAAACTTGTAAAATCATGAACCATACGGATATCATATCTTCAAGAATAATGATTGTTAGTGGATAATTGTTCTTAAAAATCACTTCAACTTAACAATGAAGACGAACGTATTGTATCACATTTTAGCCTGATGGTTCTCACAAATTTGATTAAATGACCCTAAATACTATTAACGAGATACAACATCATACCCACTCAGACAAAGTTGTCAGCCACGGTTCTTCATCTAATGAGAAACCATGATTCTAACAGCTCGAATCAATCTCACCAATCACGTGAAACCAAAAACCACATAGTTAGAATTTCATACATCGTGATTCTCAACACCTTAGTTACACAACATTTAACTACCCCCTTATTTGATATGAGGACGATATTATTGTATATAAAACTGACACATTACATCAAATTGTCAGTTTACCAAAATAATGTACGATAGTCGCACGTTTTACAGTTCATCAGAATGTGACATTTTACAATTAGAAAGTCAATCTTCGTCGCATTTTATAAATGGTTAATACTTAAGTAATGTTGTAATGGTACATATGTATTGTCTTTAAGTTATTTGTTATGATACTTACAAAGATACATGAAATTATAATATGTGTTAAGAGTTAGTTGTGTCATTGTATGAAATTGTGTTTCAACTCTACCTTTGTCTTCATAGAAAATCATAATCCTAGCTATTACAAACTCGAGATTATTGTCCCTTGGCAGCATGTCATGTATTGATATCTATAGATGGGAGTTGTCACCTAAATTGCCAATCTTACTACATCGACATCATCAGTGTATAGGCCCAAGCGTCTCCCTTTTAAAGTGAGACAACAATGTGTGCTGATTGGTATAACTGCAGTAAGAGTGAGACAACAAGATTAGCTTAATCGTCAAAGCTCTTCCTCTTGTTTTGGTTAATAAGATTTAGTAGCTTCGTGATTGATTTGGTATATCCCTTTATCCATGTCAAAGCCGGTCACATCAATTTCCATTTCCAGCTATTAAGTTATCTTCATCTGTTCGTCGATAGTTCTCCTCTCCAGCATCACCCATGCTTCCCATTTCCCACACTCATTCTCCCCGACTTGACGTTTTGAGTCCCGATACTAATGCTCAACCTGAAAAAATAGACATGTAAAATTTAAGTGTAGGATTGAGGATTACTTCGTTTTTTCGGTAGATGTCAAAGAAATAAATTAATGGCAGGTCAAAGATGATTGAGTACGCTTATCAGTGTGGTTTTGTTCTAATTTTATGACAACCGGAGCAAAACCGTATCTATGTATTGTTAAACACTACATAGCGGCGTCTAAGTTAAAAAGAAAAAAAAACATATTAGAGCATCTTTAATAATGTTAACCATTTTTAAGTTAAATTTTAATCAAATTAGATGCAGCCGTTTTAGAAATGTGGCTGCATTAATACTCTCTATTTTAGCTAGCATTACATCAACATTATTCTTCAAATAGAAATTAACTAATTTAAATATATTTATATATCACATAAAATATCTTATAAGGAATGTATTAAATTATAACTAGCCTCATCAGTCATCTCCCTAGCTAAACATAGCTAGCGAAATAGCTAAAAGTCATAATAGGTCAAGTTGGCTAGTCTGCTGGACCTCTTAAAACATTCAAAAAAGCTAAACATGCTCTTTAAAATAACTAAAAGCTAAAATAGAGAGTCCACTGAAGTTGCTCTTAGTCCACCGTGAAAACCTACATGTATGAAAGTGTACAAGCGAAGACTATGCGAAGTGAATGCTTACACAATGAGTGACATTTTTCTTCGTGAAAAGAAGAAAAAAGCAAAAGAATGTGCGACTATGTATATCAGTGTGGAGATGGAACTAGCTAGACTTTTGGCTTTGTGATCTTCGACCATGGCCTAGCAACGTTGTTCACCTTTTGACCATTTCTGACTCTTTTCTGCTTCTCTCTTTCACAGTTGAAGCCCTCACTTTACCAGCACGATGATTAACCAAGGTAAATGAGTAAATGACTGATAGTAAATTACCCAGGTAAATGACTGACAGTAAACAAATTTACCCATTTTGCTAGGGTCGGCGGACAAGAACTTGAACTTAACCAAGCATGTGCAGTATGACACAGTATGGGGAATCTTTGTACCAGGAATTCAGGGTTTGTGTGTATATATGGACATAATATATAGTCATGTAGTGCAGTCATGATTGATGAAAAATCATAGAGATGGTCATGGATGGAAGTTCTTGTTTGGCTAGACTGTATTATTTTTACCTTGACTTGACTATGTTTTGAAATTGGCTAGATTGCTAGAGTGGTCTCTTGCAGTTATGTGTCTGGTGAAGCATTTAGTTGCAGTAGTGTTTCCAGGACAGAATCCTATGCTTCTTCGAGAGAGAAAGAAAAATGCAAACAGTTGTCTGCCTTCAGTTTCTCAAAGATATTTAATCGAACATGTGGTGAACATTTAATCTTCAGACTATATATATAAAGAAAGAACGAAACAAATTGAGTTACTAAACACTCGAGTATAAAACATATATTAGTGGGTGATTTTCTTCACATCAACCTCCAATCTTGAATCCACCAATGCTTGTGTTTTCGTGATTAGCTTGGTCAACAAGATAAGCTGACATTGAAAATTTAAATATTTTGAATAAAATGTCTAAAGTTCAACATGTTTTCATATACAGTTTACTATTTTTACGAAAATCTCTTTAAGATATTTTGTCGAACATTTACCTTTTTTAAGAATTCGAACATTTACCTTGTTCTATTTCAAATCAAATTTGATTTGTATGTTACATGACTAAAAGAGGTATGTGTAATACAATTTAAATATTAAAAACAAACTTATATTTGGAAACTAATAATGTGAAATAAAAACCAAATTAAAATATTAAAAACGAAAACTTATTTTTGGAAACTTATAAAGTGAATTAGAACAAATTAAATTTTTAAGATCGAGAACTTATTTAGGGAAACTATTAAAGTAAACATAAAATTTGCAAGGAAATTTGGATAATCAATTAATTTCTTTTTTGTCCTTAAATATTCATAATTTCCAAGTTTAGAGTGTCAAAGTGTCAAACGATGTAATTGTTATGCATATGAACACCTATTTCGTTATATTTCACATATTTTTCTTTTTACTCAAACACACTATTCAGATATGTATATTTCATCTTGTTTATCATTTTCATGTTTAATAATTTGAAATGAACAATGAATTTTAAGGATTCTCAAGAACTAACACAAGAAATAGATATGAACATCTATAGAATGTTAATTTATATAAATATATACTAATTATACAATAATACTAGTGTTAATATAGTCGATCACATAATATGATATTTCATAGATTTTTAGATTAAGGGTATTTTAAGTACTTTGGGTTGTGTATTTATTAAAATATTCAAATGAGAAATTAAATAAATGGTCTATTGAGAAAGTGATGTGTATTAAGTTATTTGAGATGTGTATATAAAATTTCTCTTAAAATAAAGAAAGCAAGAAATAAAGAGTTGCCAAACTCTTCTTAGGTAACCATAATTAACGTGACGATTGCCTTCACATATTCGAAATATTCTCCTCAATATGCCGATATCGCTTATCTTCATTTTTGAGCTTAATCTATTAGCTATCGAGGTAAGTTTTCAAATTGTAACGACTGGATGAAAAGAGAATCGAACTGTCTCCTTGGATCAACCTAGGTTTTTGCCATTGCTTGGCTTAAAGAGAAGATATTGCAATGATCAATCAACAAACAGTGTATTTTGGTTGAGACTTGGGGAAGAGAGGAGAAGCCATAATTTCAATAAAATCAAACACGTGTGATGCAGTTAGTGACAACCAAGAACTAGAGGACGATGCACACTCAAAAGGCCATAGATCATCGAAACAGCAATGAGAAAGATTTACGCACATAAAAAAAGAGAAAGTTAGGAAGAAAAATAAGGCAAAGAGAAGGAAAAAAGGAGCTAAAGAACCGACAGACGAGGACATCCCATATGAAGATGGAGCTAAAGTGAAAACATTGTGTTGCTTTTTTGCTCTTGTATATCATCAACTAGTTTGCTTTTGGGTTTAAACTACTAATCCCCGCTTAATCAGGCTGTAATATTTCAATGTCTTCCTACTTAAACCTGCATTATCTAGCTGCATATCTTTATTGAGATGATGATACTAATAAACTATAGTGAACAAATTATTACCTTCTTAAAACAAGTAAAACTTACCCGAAGAGCTAATGAGCATTGATCTGGTTCATTGAAGGACGAGTGTGGCATCGAAACCGATTAGGTACGAATCACTTTGAATGAATTGAGGAAAGTTCCCATTATTTAGTGTACTATGAGATTCGCTTGTTATCCTTTCTCTTAGTGAAGTAAATAGAATCATTTATACCACTGTTGAATGAATCAAAAGTGTTAGTGGAGGATGGTGTAGTAAGTTAGTAACTAGTTAGTGTATCTGCTTAATTTAGTACAGTACCCCATTTGGGCAATCTCCATAAACAAAATATTGAAGTATCAAGCATATGGTAGTAGGAGGGGTGTATTGAACATGGCCACACATCGTATGAGGGTCCTAAAGAATCCCACTTGCCTTTCAATTCTATCTAGAGGTAGGAGAGCTGAGAACATTGAGGTCTATGTCAAATCCCAGTTGGGATTATAGCCTTTGGATATATTGTGTGCTTTGAGGCAATTATAGTGTGTAACCGAATAGCCTAATTGTCCTTACTGAAATTGCAGAAGAGTCTGGTTGCATAGCTCCAAATCCCAGCATTATCTCTTACCTGGAGGTCGCATTCACTGTTTGTCATTTCTGGGTTCTCAAAATCATGGAGCTTTGTTGTTTGGATATGCCCACCACAGATTGAGAAAAGAAAAAAATTCTCACATTCTATGTACACATCTATTACCTATATTTGGTAAGTCATAGAAAAAGAGGGAGAAAAATGCAAGTCTTGGTCCGTTATATTTGTAAAGGCAATAGATAATTTCTTACCAGACTAAAGTACAAATGAAAGTACGCATATCGACCCTGAGTTCAAGTTCATATTCTCATCCTTCTAAACTTGCTTTCGGGAGATAGGGAGCGTGCAAAGGTCACAACCATTGATCGGTATCAGATTAAACTAGCTCATCAAAGCTGATATCTGATTCTGACATAAACACCTTAGCAGAATCATCATATGAAAGATACGAGACAATTTTTCAATTTTTATCTCAAAATTCTTTTCACCCTTATAATTCAATTCTTATCTCAAATGGTGAACCAAATCATAAATCATTACCACCTTAACCCTAGTAGAACTCACCCAAATGACCAAATAAGAAAAGTGAATCAAGTCTCAAGTCTTAAAGTACTACCCGAACCGGCCCAAATACATACATTTTGGTGCGAACCGGCCCAAATAATTTCCCTCCTCAAAGCTTACGATTCTGCATTATTTACAAAGGACTATACACCGATCTGATAGCCAGAGCTGCATTAAACCCTGAATAATTTGTCTTGTATTCCAACACCTTCTCCGTACGGTGTCCGGCGTCGTTCCATGGTCTCCGCTTGTGCCAAATTTTAGGGTTTCCCCTGAGCCCCCCATATCCTATATAAACCACCACACTCACTTCAGCAGAGATCCGCAGAACGGCACACTAGGGTTTCCTCAGAACCAAAATCCCCTCCTCCATACCAAGCAAGCTCGATCGAGACCCCAAAGGTTTTGAAACTCATCACTCTGCTTTCGTATATATGAGCACTACTTTGATCTTCGTTTTACTTTATTTTCTTCTTTTAATCTGCACCTAATTATATAAGTTGATGCCTGTTTTGCTTGAGTGCATGTATCCGGTACTTGATTTAGGGACACTAACTAGGCCGATTTTGCATGTTCTAGGAATCTAGGGTTTGTATAAGATAAGTTTTGATAGGAATCTCGGGTTTATATAAGCTAAGTTTTGATATTCATTGATTTAATCTAGGAAAATTCCTTGCTAGGTTTTTATTGCTGGATTGTGCAAAATTGGAAAACAGAATTTTGTGATATTGGAATATTTGGAAACTTGAATAGAAAAGCTTTATTCGTATTCTGGTTGGGTGAACTGCATGAGGTGTTTATTTGTAATTTGATTCAGGTTTGTTACTTTTGGCATGGATCGACTATAAGAATAAGAGCTTCGATCTGTTGCTATGTAGTTTTAGTGATCTATGCAATCAAGTTCCTAGAGTTTATTATTTAGACTTGGAATGAAGGACTTATGATTGATTTAAATGATCTGTATTGTATCTCATGGAATATTGATGAATGATTATGGTACTTTCTTTTTTGCACTCAAGAAGCAGGTGAATCATGTCTGTCTCTCGCAATGACATAGAGTTTTTGGATAAGGACTTGATTGGACTTGAAGTCCCGCACAACGATGCACTTGTTGTGAGCATGATGGTGGCTAACACTAAGCTGGACAAGATTTTCTGTACCACAGGCTTCTCCCACAGTATCATTTACCTTTCCACTCTTGAGCGATTGGGGATCAGCAAGAAAGATATTAGCCCCCAGAAAGAGACTCTGAGGGGCAACTTGGGGGAAGAACTCAAGTCAGTGGGAAAAATAACTCTCAATGTCACAGCTGGTGAAAGGCCCCGATTTCGTACACTCGTGGTGGATTTTTTGGTGATGGACACCCCTTCAGTATATGACATCATTTTTGGGGCAAAAGGGTTAGCTGATATGAGGGCAATAGCCTCAACATACCATCTAGTCATCCGCTTCTGGACCGAAGCTGGAGTTGGAGAGGTCAGAGGAAGTCAGAAGATAGCTAGAGAATGTGAGAAGGCTCTCTTGGAAGAAGCAAGGCGCAAGGACCCTTCAATCAAAAAGGTGGCAGTGGTTATGTAGCTGCACAGCAGAAACACTCCTTGGTTTGGACCTAGTTATGTTAGAATCCTAGCAAGTTCAGAACTTCTCTCTTATGTTTTCATCCTAACTTTAGTGGCTTATGTGCTGGTCCGATTGCAACATCATTTTAATTTGTGAACCATGTTATCGGATATTTGTGCCACTTCACTATCTATGTCAGTATGTGCTCTAGATCCTTATGAATTGCTTATGCTTCATGCCAGGGAAGTTTTTCTTAAAAAATATTTGTCTAGTATTTACAGCCTTATATTCTGTGAACCGTGTGAACTGAACAGGAAGATTTGGCAGGGAAAGTGTTTGAGTAAATGGGTTAAATTCAGGCCCTTTCTTGGTGCCTGTTTATGCAACCACTCAAATGCTTCATAAGATACCTTCCTGATCAGGAAGCATTTCTCAGGATTAAATAATTAAGCATGTTTAACTGTTGCTGTTTTTATACTTTCTGTCACAACCAAATGGAAGTAGCTTTGATATTTGGCAATTTCTTTGGTTAATGAAGCATCTATCGTTTTCTGCGTACAAACTGTTGAGATATGTTCTTTCTTAATTTGTTTACAAAGATTATGTTCTTTATGTTGAAGGGGTCTTACCTACTTCCCCTTCAAGTTTTTCTTTGGCCAATAATCTATCAACTGATCTGCGACAGCTCTGTTGGGGCTTCAGACATTAGTATAGGCAAATGCTGGGTAAATGATGAGGTTTTCGATCCCAACAATCATGTCATCAGTGCAATCATGATGAGGTATAAGTATTGCTGCTATTGCATAAGTTTTCACATCCTATGTTTTCTCAATTTTGTTATATTTGAAACTAGTAATACTTAGTATTTTCCCGATCCAAATAGACAACTGCAATTGCATACTGTAGACTAGAATTACTTGCACAGTAGTAAAAAGACCAGATCAAAGTGCCGTCTAAGCCTTCTGCTGTAAATGCTTGCAAAGCAGTACTCAAACATGTAGGCGGCTAAAAAATGAATATCTAACAAGTGGCAAGTGAATTCGATGGATGGATTATGATTTATAAAGATAAAACTTGCAAAATAAAGGTATTCATAATTTCATATCAAGCTACGTACAATTTTTATTGTAAGATTCATAAACAGACCAAACGCAGAGATAAACACTAAGACTGAGCAGACAAGTAACATCACAAACTAAAAATTAAGTAACTGGAATCATTGTTGAGCGCATTGGGGCACACCACCATGCACATGTTCATGTTCCTTATCTTCTTCCTCATATGCCTGTTGAGACTTCTTTGCTTTCTTTCTTCGCATTTCATCCTCCATGTTCACATCATGCAGCGTAGTCTCCTCGCAGTCATCTAGTTCCTTATCACTAAGCTGCGACGAACCAGACCCGCTAGGAAGCACAGCCTCTAGTCCTTTGCACAGCTCTGGGTTCAGGGAATTTGGGAACTCAACAATGAAGTGGACATACAACTTACCCTTCGTAAATCCATTCGAGTAGATCGGCATGCCTTCATCATTTATAGCCTTGTGCTGATCAGGCTTGACAACTTGTCCTGGTTCAGACTTAATCAGAAGCTGCCTGCCGTCCAAATGCTTCAACTTAAATTGGAACCCACAGAGTGCCTCCTTTAGGGACAAGGTATGCTCAAATATTAGGTCATCCCCCTCTCTCTTAAACTTGGGGTGCTCCTTCTGTTGGACAACAATGACAATATCTCCTGTGATGGTGCCAGGCGCTTCGTCTGCCTCACCGCGGAATGTGATCTTCTGCCCGCTTCGCATCCCCTTCTCGACATTAACTTCCAATGATTTCTTCTCCGCCACAACTTTCTCACCCTTGCACTGCTGGCAGCGGTCCTGGGCTCTAAGGGTGCGCCCAGCGCCGTTGCACTCATTGCAACACTCCTGCATTTGCTGCACCATACTCGGGCCCAATCGGCGTGTAGTAACTTTCCTACCACTCCCTTGGCAACCACCGCAGGTTGTCGATGAAGCACCTGCCTTTGACCCTTTGCCCTTGCACTTGGTGCAGATCCTGTTGCGTGAGACAGCAAGGTTCCTGGTTGTGCCATTGTAGAGATCTTCAAGAGAAACCTTGAGGGGATAGGCCACATCCTTCCCCCTTCTCTCCCTTGTCTCCCTCGGGCCGCGATTAAAGAAGTGAGCGAAAATATCAAAAGGGTCCTGTTGATGAGGATGCCCGCCAGGTCCTTCATTCATGAGGCCCTCCTCTCCAAACTGGTCATAGATTTCACGTTTCTTTGGATCACTCAGAACCTCGTACGCTTGGCCTAACTCTTTGAACTTTTCGGGATCGCCGCCCTTATCAGGGTGGGTCTTGATGGCGGCTTTCTTGTAAGCCTTTTTCACATCGTCCTGCGAAGCGTTCTTAGACACTCCCAGGATCTTATAGTATTTGTCGTTGTTCCCCGTCATCTTCAAATTTCTTGTATTGTATAAATAATTTTGATTGATTTCCCCCTAAGCAGTCCTCAATGGTACTTGTTGAGTTTGTTGTTCCGAAGGAAAGCCGGTATGTAACTATTTATAGAGAATAGGATGAAGTAGCTAGGCTGGCTAGACCTAGGAATTCTAATCCAAGTAGGAAAACAAAACATAAGCCGATTAGGAAAACTTTCGTTGGGGTTGGAATTGCACATATTCAGGAAGAACACTGCCCTTTGCTGAACCCATGCCAGATATATCTCTCCTTGATCGTTAAGGGTTCCCATTTCGAAAGCAAAAAGAAATGGGTTACTTACAGATCGACTTGACTTCTAGTTGGAAATAGAGTCTGACATGAGCTAGCCCCGGATATTGCTGATCATCTTGCCACTTTTCATCATACATGCATGATGCATATCGATCATCTCGCCTGCAGATTTCATCATATCAATATGCTACTCAACATTTCATGTCAAATTAAATTTTATTGTTGCCGCCCATGCATGCTAACTACTTTTGGTACTGCTGCCCGCTCTTCCTCTTATATACATTGTTAGCTAGGAAATTCCGGTACGTGCCCTCTTTTGTTAGCTATAGCACATGACCGAACAAACTTTCAAACTGGGTCTAATATTACGGAACGGCACAGATCCGGACGGTATGCTGGTACAGCAGCTTTTCCCCTAATATTATGCAACGGATCAATATATACCTGAGCTAATTACTTTGGACGTAGCAGACTAATGATGCCGATCGGTCGGTAATGAAAGGGATTAGCATCCTCTCCTTCGCTGGTTAGTTGGTCTTGGTTATCCTTGGCTTTCTATCTCAGCCGTAGATGAGATATCCTAAGGCTCCTACGACTCCACATCAGCAAACTCTATATTAATTACAAAAAATTAATGCTGCACAGCTAACAACACTTAAACGCCATCCACAGTGTTAACGCTTCTTTTGGCCCTTCACCGTCTTCCTCCTTCATCTCTTGCACTCTGCAACACCCAAAATCTGCAATTTCCATTGAATCCATCAAACTTGAAACAATGAATTGAAGACCAAAAGAATATAACAGAGACATCCAACCAGAAGGATTAAACCCTTGGATATAACAATGAACTACTTTGAGAGCTCCCTGAGCAATGTGCATCCAACCCGAAGGCTCGAACCCGTCGTAGGCGATGGGTTCGGACTCATTTCAGCAGATTCCGAAGCTCATCATCCGGATCCACTATGCTTGTATATGTGGAGGGAGATTATGAATTTGGGTATAGCTCGATTGGGTGTGGACTGGGTTAATTATGTTTGTACAAAGACTACAAACATGCTTTCCATATGCTCCGCACAAATGCAATACCTCACACGGACCTTAATCTAATCACAACCCCAATCTATGGCAAAGCAAACTTACCCAGTTTTCCTTTTACCAGTTCACTTAAATCTCACCAAGGATGCCAACAAAAATGATTGATAAAACTCGAAGAAGCAAACTGCAATGATAAGAAACTAAAACAACCAAGTCGCACACAAACATGTTGAAGATATATAGATGAAAAAGATTCAATTTGGCAGACCAAAACAACCCATAGAGTAGTTCAACTTTTGCTGTGAATCTTCTTAATATTATAAATCCCACCATATGTCCAATTAAACCCATATATTTTCAAATTCTTGTCGGTGGGTGACTGTAAATATGGATCCTCACCTCCCTGGGTTTGGCTGAAATTGTACATTCCTATCCCCAGATTCAAATTCGAAAATCTCAATTACTCGTGAATTCCCTAAAACTGAAGTCGAAGAAAGATTGAATCCCGGAGGAACCCTAGTTGCTGGTGAGGTTGTCGTTTGGATATCTGGGAATTGAGGCCTCTTCAGACCTTCGAAACCCCAGAAATACGAGGGATGAAGAAGCCAAGACGAAGGAGAAGATACAGAGGCTTTAACATTTAGTCCCAAAAAAAAAAAAACACGTTGTTTCTAAACGACGTTTTTCATTAAATTAGTTTTAGGGGAGTTTTGCTGAGGTGTCATGTTTAGGACCTTTGGATATTGACCGAATGGATAGGATATTAAGTTAAGGACAAACAAGGAGGAGAGGCAGCCAAGGAGAGGATCCTTGAAAGACATGGCAAAATGCTCACACTTTTTGCGGGAACGTCGTCTAGGCCAGGTACTCTAGGGTTTGTTTTTTGCCCCTTTCATTAATTTGGAATTATTTCCTGACTAGAATATCACAGTTCGATTTTCCAATTAATTAAACACATTTGACCGTTGGTTCCAATATTTAATCTAAGAAGGAAGGTTGTCTAAGTATATAATATACATAAATGAACCTGAAGATCTTCTATAAAGATCTAGCTGCATAAATCGAAGTCACCAAGAAGTAGAGCTAGCCGGTGCCTGAGTAGAGGAGAGTCGGGAAAATGATATCCCAAAAAGGCCAAAATACCATACCTCCATTGACAAAGATTTTAGGCCTTCTCTTTCTTACTATTCTGTTCTTGTTGGTGGTTCATGGCGAGGTGCATCACTATGAATTTGTTGTAAGTAGACACTAGACGAGTTCAATACTCAATCTTCGCACTCGTATATGATTTAGCAGCTATCTGTTTATGTGTGCTAATTGGTGTACATTTTCATGTTTAATTAGGTTAGGGAGAAAAACTTCACTAGGCTATGTGAAACAAAGAGCATGCTAGTCGTGAATGACAGCTTTCCAGGTCCGGAGATACGAGTTCACAGAGGAGACACAGTTTATGTTAATGTTCATAACCAAGGATATTATGGTTTCACTATTCACTGGTATATACTATATATTATATACTGTACAACTCTCTGCTTCTTGCATCCATGCATCACCTGTTACTTACACAGTTTATGTTAATGTTCATAACCAAGGATATTATGGTTTCACTATTCACTGGTATATACTATATATTATATACTGTACAACTCTCTGCTTCTTGCATCCATGCATCACCTGTTACTTATACATACTGCTTCTGTAGCCTGTACTTAACAAGTTTCAAAAAATATATATATACAGCCCCCTTCCGTTAAGGGATCCTTATTTTTGGCCACTTTCTAGAGATAGGGCATTGCACCACTTCCCAATTGAATTTTTACATCTCCACCGTTCATATCTTAGGTCTATATGAGTAGATTACCTCTACAAAATTTTATATGATTTGGTGATCGTTAAGACTTTCAAAAGTTTGATTTAGTTTTAATGATTTTGAACGGTCCAGCTTATGTCAAACTAAAACCGTTGAAGGTACATTAAAACTAAATCGAACTTTTGAAAGCCTTAACGATCACCAAATCATATGAAATTTTGTAGAGGTGATCTACTCATATAGACCTAAGATATGAACGGTGGAGATGTAAAATTATAATCAGGAAGTTGGTGTAATGCCCTATCCCTATAAATGGCTTAAAATAGGGATCCCTCGTTGGAAGGGCCCTGTATATATATATAAAAGTGTTAAGTTTTTTGTTTTAATCTCAGCTATCCAAACTCATTAAAAAACAGATCTAGTGGTGTAGACTTATCCCTAAAAATGACAAAAAATAGGGATCATATCCCTCATTGGAAGGGTCCTGATATATATATATATATGACGGATCAGGAGAGGACGTCCACACCGCCCTTAAAGTGCGAACGTTCTTCCATTCTCCATCGTCCGACGCCTACAACGACGCTCCTCCACCCGAGCGGACACTAGGGGCATCCCCGTGAGTTTTCTCTTACCGACAGACTCACCGAATACCAGTTTGCAGCCGAGATCGATATTGTCTGAAGTTTTGGGTGGAAGTTGCTGCCTAGACCTTCAAACCATAAAGATGAAGGCCATGGAGATCAGATTTAAAGGTCTAGGCAGCAACCTCCACCCAAAACTTCAGACAAGATCGATCTCGGCTACAAACTGGTATTCGGCGAGTCCGCCGGCAAGAGAAAACTCACGGGGATGCCTCTGGTGTCCGCTTGAGTGGAGGAGCGCCGTCGTCGGCAGCGAACGATGGAGAACGAATGGACACGAATGGACGTCCGCACTTTAAGGGTTATCAAACGTCCCCTCCTAGTCCGGCCTATGTATATATATATATATGTGTGTGTGATATCACATGGTTCTTAATTAGTTCCTTTCAGATGCCCTTAGTAACTCCTCACTATTGTAATGCATCGATGAAATAATTAAACTTAACTGAAAAGGTTAATTATATGAAATATGCTACAGGCATGGAGTGAGACAGCCCAGAAATCCATGGTCAGATGGTCCAGAATATATAACACAATGTCCAATTTCGCCCGGGACTAATTTTACTTATGAAGTCATATTGTCTGAAGAAGAGGGAACTCTATGGTGGCATGCTCATAGTGATTGGACAAGAGCGTCAGTTCATGGTGCCATTGTTATCTTACCTGCTGTTGGAACCACATTTCCATTTCCTCTACCAGATGAAGATGAGACCATTGTGTTGGGTATGCAAAACCAATCAAATTAAGTTCAGACTTATATAACTAGTTTGATTTATATGTATATATTTGGTGTTTGTCAGCCTCTTGGTACAAGGGAGATTTGAAAGCAGTGGTTGATACGGCTATGGAAACTGGTAGCGATTTACCCTCTTCTGATGCTTACACTATAAATGGCCAACCAGGGGATCTTTGTCCATGCTCCAGTGGTATATATATTACTCTACTCACTGTGCTCAAACACTCACAATCTATTTATATATTTGCAATTAGAATGAATTGTCTTGAAAAACTATTTCATCCTCTGGCGACGTACATGTCTTGCCGGTCTTTGTTGCATATGCATGTTTGAGTAAAACTGAAATCCATTGCTAAAATTGATCACTA
The DNA here is from genome assembly GCF_000184155.1 of Fragaria vesca subsp. vesca. Lineage (NCBI taxonomy): Eukaryota > Viridiplantae > Streptophyta > Magnoliopsida > Rosales > Rosaceae > Fragaria > Fragaria vesca. The sequence continues at coordinate 1,827,899 of NW_004443448.1, forward strand.
TTTGCATGCATATTGCAGAAACAACTTATCGCCGTAAGATAGATTACGGCAAGACCTACCTTCTTCGGATAGTGAATGCAAACTTGAATGCAGAAGTCTTCTTTGCAATTGCTCAACACAATCTTACAGTGGTAGGCCTTGATGGAGCTTATATAAAACCCATAAGCACATCTTACATAATCACACTTCCAGGACAAACAATGGATGTCCTATTCGAAGCAAAACAGCCTCTTGGCCAATATTACATGGCTGCTCGGATATATTGGACTGAGGATGCTGAAGTTGATAATTTTGACCATGAAAATGCTACTGCCATCTTTGAATACAACGGCAACTATACCTCCCCAACATCTCCTTCTTTTCCAAGTACCCTTCCCTCATATTTGGATTATTTTGGAGCATTGAAGTTTACTGACCAAATTAAAAGCCTAGCGACTCCTGCATACCCTGTCAATGTACCAGTGAACATTTCTACCAAAATGTATATAGTAGTGTCGATGAATTCCCTATCCTGCGAACATTCTGGATGCGATTCTGATCAACAAATCGCTACAAGCCTAAACAATATCAGTTGGGCAAACCCCGGAATAGATGTTTTGCAGGCATACTACAGGTTTTCCCACTTCCACTCTCGTTCTTCTATATATATTATGGTTTGCTATAGCTTATACAATGTGTAGTTTGTGAAATTACTAATCTGAATTAACATTCTGATGCAGAAACCTAAGTGGAGTTTATACAACAGATTTTCCAGAGCAGCCGCTTTCGTACTATAACTTCACAGATGTAAGTTTTGATCCAGAAATTGTGTTCACAGACCAAGCGAGAAGAGTAAAGGTGTTGAATTACAACGAATCGGTTGAGATTGTTTTTCAAGGCACCAATGTGCTAGATCATTCCATGAGTCATCCCATGCATTTGCATGGCTATAGCTTCTACGTGGTCGGATATGGTTTTGGGAATTATGACAATGTGACTGACCCGAAACGATTTAACTTGGTTGATCCTCCTCAAGTAACTACTTTCGCGATTCCAAGGAAGGGATGGTTGGCCATCAGATTTACTGCAAATAATCCTGGTATGTGTCTCTTCGATCGTACCATTTGTACCATTTCAAATGACTTTTGCGAAATATAGTGTGGAATAGTAGCACAAATGCATATTACATCATAAACTTTGAAGAAACTTTACAATACATTATATAACCAATGATACAAATGAAGAAAAACTACTAGAAGTTATGATTATTCATGGTTATATATGTTCAATACTAATTTTCTTTTCTTTTTATAGGTGTTTGGTTTTGGCATTGTCATTTCGAAAAACACTTAAGTTGGGGAATGAATGCTGCGTTTATAGTGAAGAATGGGGGAACTCCGGAGACTAGCATCCGCGATCCCCCAACCTACATGCCTCCATGCAGAGTTTTGTTAAATTCTCACGTCCAAGATTTTGATGCAAATACGGTGAAGCAGTAAAGTCATGTTAGAATAAAAATTTCTTGATGTTCTAATTTCTTGACATGACATACATAAATACCGTATATATTTATGTATGTCATTTAGATATCGGAGCTAGTTGAAATTTTGCTTTCTTTTTTCTTGTATTGCGCGCTTTTTATTTGTAATTTTTAGGCAAACAATGCTATGATTATGAAGCATGTTGATTGCCGATAAGATTTAGTCTGTATACATCAACGAGTCAATTGTGAGTCGAACTCACGATCTCCCACTTACAAAGGAAGACTTAATTATGCCACTAGACCAAATGGTATTGCGCGCTTGCCTCATAGTGACAATTACTCATTGGTTAATTAATATGCGATTTCTAATATGAAAATGCGATTTTTAATCAAACAATGCTATGATTATGAAGCATTTTGATTGACGATAAGATTTAGTCTGTATACATCAACGAGTCAATTGTGAGTCGAACTCACGATCTCCCACTTACAAAAAATACTTAATTATGCCATTAGACCAAATGGTATTGCGCGCTTGCCTCATAGTGATAATTACTCATTGGTTAATTAATATGCGATTTCTAATATGAAAAGTGGATTCTTAGCTGATCCAAATAAAACGTCGGAGACACATAGAGAATAAAGTAATAAAACCAAACTAGAGATGAAGAAGCCGAATGCCCTAAAGACTGCAATTACACCTGCAACAAAAATTAGCCTCACGATGGATATGCCAAAATTTATAGACTTGCATTCTTTCATGAGTATATAAAACTGGAATTTTCAGCCAAATCAATTATTTTCATTAATGAAATAAATTAAAACGTTGGGTGTACAAAACAAAAGAAGCCCCGTTTGGGCCCTTAAATTCTCGATTACCCGGCCCAAACCCGTTCTGACCAGGAAAAAGAATGGGACTACAAGGCGGTGCTCCGCCTCCGATTCCAAATATAACGAGACCTTGCAGCTTGAAGCTCCCTCAAAATCAAATCCATGGACGACAGCTTCAGACTCCGCGCCGACAAGATCTTCGGATCCCTCTCCGCCTCGCTCTCGTCTTCTCTCCAACCATCGCAGTCCGCTCCCTGGTCCGTCGCCGCCGCCGAGGTCGAGCGCCGCCAATGGAGGCGCCCCTCCGACGCCCCCGACCGAGACGAAACCCCCTGTGCGTCGTCGTTTCAGGGCGAATTCGGAATCGGATCTTCCATCGGCATGGATCCTACTCTCGATTTCGAGGTCAGTTAAATTCGAAATCTTATTTCTCTGATTGTTCATAGAAAGTTAAGCTAAATAGAAATTGATGACGTATGCTGATTTGGTTAAGAAAGACTAGAGCTTGGTTAATATGATGAAATTATTAGTTGTTTTATGGGAGTCGATGAAATTTAGTTACGTTATGATTTTGTGCAGGATGAGGAAGATGAATATGACAAGGTGGCATCGGGTGCCGAGGCTGCTGATGATGTTCGTTTGTTTATGGACGACGTTACTCGTCACGGCTCTTATTTGAATTCGTACAATGTGTTGGTTGGTAAGGATTCGCGTGCGAATCACCCAGCTGCAAGGCACCGGCTGAGAGAAGATGATGCTCAAGTTCAGAACCCTGGTTCCACACCCGTGGATTTTACTGCACCCCGGTGTGCGAAATCACCTGAAGATGGTGGTCAGCCGAAGCCTATACTGAAAAGGAAGGACAGTTCCTCGGATACCAAGTCTCGGAAACGTGTTAGGTTTGACCCTGCTTTTGTAGATCAGAGTGATGGTGAAGAATCATCGGGTAGAGTTCAGAAGTTGGGTTCTGGATTAAATAAGACTGCTTCTCAGGTTCCGGATTATTTGGTGAATCCTTCGAGGTATACGTGTTATAGTTTTGATTCAAGAAGTGAAGTCGATGAAGGTGGCAACACCAAGGCGTTTATGGACTACATTACCAAGACGGATAAGGACTGCATTACTCAGGTTGAAAGCTCAGGGTCGGAGATGGAGGATGCTTCACCTCAACTTCCCAAGTCTGTGACTTTTGTTCCAAAGAAGAAGACTGTTGATGGTAGCACTAGAACATTACAGGATGCGGAAGATGACAATAAGCAATCCTTGAATATAAAAGGCTTTGCTGTTGGTATTGCGGCTATGGTAGAAAGTGAAATCAGTGCAGCAGAGGAGGAAGACAAGTCGGAGCAAAATGCAGCTGTTTTGAGTGATAGTTCATCAAAAAGTGGTCGGAAGTTTCGAACCAAGTCAATGTCAGATGATGAGTCTGATTCTTGAGCTTCTCTTAGACTCACACAGACTGCTAGCTGCAAATCTGTTTTTTTATTATGTTTTTAAACCATGATAATGTGTATGTCAAGTTATTAACACCCATCCTGATTCCTGAGAATGTTTTCCTTACATTGTATTGGTGGAAATTTCATATTTTCTGCTAATCTTAGATACTTTCTCCATATACACACCTCTCAATAGTAAATTCAGTGAGTTGAACCTTCAGTGGGATATATGAACCTCACTCTGCAAACTTACAGTGCTCCGCAAAATGATAACGGCACAGCAGTAGACGTAGCAACTGACAATGTAAAGTTCTTATTGATATCAAGGGCCTGTACAGTCACCAAGACATTTGGCAGGGAAATTCAAATTCCATTAGAGCTGGATATATGAAAGAAAAGCATCACAATGCGCTAAATCTTTGAAATTCTAAACATCAAGTAAAAGCAGCCGAAATGTGCTAAACCTTTGAAATTTCTAGACATCATCTGTGTATTGATCCTACGCATTTTTGATGGTGAAACTACGCCACAAACGTAGACAGGAGAAAATTCAAGTAAATAAATAGTAAGTAGAAGAACATGTCTACGCCCTTCCACAAGATAAATGATCAAATTTGATCCACCAATTCCCAGCCCCGCTAACATCTATTAGTCTTGAAGGAACTTCTCTTATGTACACTGGTTTCTGATTGCCTTTCTACAACTTATCGGCGATTCTCATGAAAGCATCTGCAAGCTTGTTAAGAACAGCAATTAAGCTATCAGAATGTTCTTTTCTCTGCTCCCTATCCAGTTGTGAATGTGAATTCTGAGCCTCAAAGTAGTCAGCCAGCATTTTACCATTTCTTTCCATGACCTCAATCAACTGATTCTGCAAACTGAATGTTTCCTCCTCTCCATCTATTGCAAAGCGCTTCCTTTTCCGGTCTTGAGAAGTAGAACCCACCTCGGGAATTGAAGGTGGCTGTTTTTGGCCTGCTGTACCTGCAGACAACAATCAGATCCATATACCACATTTAACAAAAAATCAAATCTGTTTCTTGAACTATTTGAAAATATATACGAGACCAGAACTCTATCCCTGGGACAATGAACTAACAGATTCTTGGTAGTAACTAAGATAGAAAAAATACAAATTAAGATGCAGGTGACGATTTCTGTTGTTCTCTCATAGAACCTTAAAATTTGTTATCTATCCCTTTCAAAAACAAAACAGTACATAATGCTCCTGATAATGTGAAATAATCAATTTAGTGTCAACCGTGCATTTTAGGCTCCAATGGAGTAAGTTCAACACCCAACCAAAAACCTAGGCCAATTACAACATATGCTACATTAGACTGTGACAAGCAGACTTAACAGCTAATTGAAAGACAGAGACTTGATAAACACTATGACTATGACCCCTACTTTATCAGAGATTGGTGTAGTCATTCAATACTGAGAAGCTGGCAAACAGCCCCGAAATGTAATGAAACTTGATTGTGCTATCTGATTATATGATTCTTTTTTTTTGTTTTCTAACTCGCAACTTCAATAAACGTTTACAGCATATCAATACAATAACTAGTTTTGATAATCAGGAATATCAAGAACCGAGGCAAACAACATTACCTTGTACTGGGCACAGTTGTACTGGTTTGAACAGCTTCTCTGTAAATCACAAGACAGTCACATTTCAAAATGTCAGCAACTGTACCAAATAGACAACTAAAAGTATTTTCTTTTCCTTACTATTACTGTGTCAACAAAATTCCCCTGAATGGCTAAAAACCCAAACTCCAAAGCACAATATTTAGTATTTACCACCCCAAATGCTTAAAAAGAAAATAAAAAAGCTCTCTTTGATTTCCAACCCACCCCACCATGGCCCTGCAACCCCTGCTTCACCAAATCCCTGACACAATTTCCTTCACCAACTAAAATCTCACTCTCCCCCTAAAAATCTCCCTTTTTCAATAAACTAATATAACAAATTTCACGCAATACCAAACACGAATAAATCCAAAAAAAAAAAAAGCCACAACATTTCTAGGATTCACATTTCAATCACCCAAAAAGATTAAAACTTTTCTTTATATGAGTCTGTGAATTACCCGATATTGGCAAAGGCGCCGGAATCCCGGTGTTACTCCCCGGACTTTTCCCCCGGGTCACTTCCTTATCGGGGCTCCGACCCGACTCCTCCTGCTCGTAATCCGAAAACAACCCGTCGTCAGTGGGCCCCTGCCTGCTGTCAAACAGCTTCTCCACCTCGTCGTTCATCAACGGCGGCGCCAACGCGATCGTAACCGGCGCCGCCCCTCCCGCCGCAACAGCCTCCATAATATCATAAACTTCCTTATCAAAAAACCCGGGAAGCTTCCTCTCCCTCCTCAAATCATTCCTCATCACCCAAAACGACTCCGTTTCGTCTTTCCTCTGCGCCTCCCACTCCCTGATCTTCTTAAAGTCTCCGGCCAGGTTGCTCCACCTCTTCCGGCACTGCACCGGCCCCCGGTTCACCCCATGCTTCTTGCAGTACGTCGACACCGCCGCCCATTTCGGCTCCACCTGACCCGAACCCGACGACGACCCGAACTCCGACCTCGCCGTCCTCCCTCCTCCGCCGCGGCTCTCCGCCGCCCTCTTCCCCCTTATCAGCACCAGAATCTCCTGCCGCGTCCACCGCGGCAGCCTCGGCGCCTTGCCGCCGTCTTCCCCGCCGTTAGCGTCGCCGTCAACGCTGACGGCGAGACCCAACTGCCGCTGGCTATGGTCCTGCTCGAACTCCAAGGCCATGAGCATAAATAAAACAGATGGAGAAGAAATAAAAAGGAATTAAAATTTGAAACCGCACGTGACTTAAAACCTCTAAACGGCGTTTTGGGGATGGGGCACCGTCCGTCCCTCTACGCCGTTTAGCCCCAAAGAGAAGGGCTTTGTTGTTTATCTATGAAATTAGAGAGGGAGAGGAATAAGAGAGAGAGGAGAAGGAAGAAGAGGTTTTTGAGGGTTTTTGGGTTTAGTATGAGTGAGAAAGATAAGAGATGGAGATAATTAGGGTCTGTTTTATTTTTCTTTTCTTTTTTACCGCTACTTAATCCCCTAATTAATTGGGTCAAATCTGTATCAAATCTCAATTAATTTTGGGTTTAATTTTGTTACTATATAGAGGTTAATGAATTTTCCTTTATGACTCGGAGGGCATGGAATCTCTAAGGACACTCTTTAGGTCATTTTCTTTTTGTGTTTAAATATTATTATCATACTAAACGCGTTTTGTTTTAAGTAGGGTCCCAAATTCTATCTTTAATTTTTGGATTATCAACCTTTGCTTGTTTCTAATTCGTCCATGGATTGAATTTTAGGAGTGGGGATGTTACTCATGACTTCTTTTGGTCAATGTTTTTTTAATATAATTCAATTTTGATTTCGATTTCGATTTCGATCTCGATCTCATAGACATGGAATATATGAGTTTTTTTTTTAATAAATATTTTATGAGAAAATTATAGAAAGGAAGGGGGCTTAAGGACAATTTGATGGAGTGGAAGATACAAACACTTGTGTGTGTATAAGGTGATAAGGGCATGCTACCCTACCACTTAAGTAAAATTTTCTCCACCTCTCCTTTCGTTCTCAACCTCTCTTAAGAGTCTTATCCCATTGCATCATTTGCTCTAATCTTTACTTAATCGCTAATGCTTAATTATGATAATGGTGGGATATGGACCCTCCCATTCCAAAGCCACCTATCCTTTTTCCTCTCTCTTTTGTTGTTTTGGACAATAATTTTGAGGAGGGTGGTACCACTAATAAACCATCCCCCTCTCCTTCCTTCAACCATAAACATGCCCCCACTTCTATTATTAATTGTCGCTGATGACGGATTAGCAACGTAATTATCATTTTTTTGTAAATGGGGGGATTTGGTGGGGGGTTTAGGGTTGTCCATATTAGGGGAGGGTTATATAGGACTAATAGGACCGGGTCGTCTTCAACCAACTGGCATAGTGGGGTTAAAATGTGATCCGAATAGTTCTTATACGGCAAAGGCCTAGGCAATTCTTTTGCTATCTTTCTTGCGCCACAAGGCTACCTAGTGGCAATTATTATTTCAGAATTTAGGGTATTTGTTTCCCATCGCCATCCATGGTATTCTCCTTTTTGTGTCTTTCTAGTTGTCTATGGTATGCTGGCTAAGCCATATCTTTGCTCGTGAGCCCTAAGAAAGATATGAACACCCTTGAGCATGGCAGAGTTGTATCGATGAAGAAGACGGAGATGATTGTAGAACCGTGAGTGTTTTTGAACTTTGTTATACGAATTGTATGGTTGTTGGGTTATGGAAAAGATGGAAAATATTATTGGACAACACTAAACGCAAGTATCTTGATGAAGCTGCGTTAGCCACAAAATGTAGGAATATTGAAGTGGAAAGAATTTCAAATCGAACCGTGAATGAGTCATTGTTAATGTTATGTTACACAAGGACAAGCACCCATCGAACTCTTATGTGTCCTAACTCCTAAATTAGGACAAGGGTCCTGATCAAGTGTCACATCCCGACCCTTATATTTTTACCTTATTTACTAGCGTGATTATAATAAGAATTTTACCGTCTCCGTCATTGAGTAAATAGTATAATTGGTCCCTAGAGGGGTTTCGGGGACGATTATGTGCGGAGGATTATTAGTATGAAGAAAATACGACGACGGTAAAAATAGTAAATTTTAGCTAGTAAAAGGTAATTTTTATTCGGGTATTATTTTTCGGGGTGTTGAATTTTGGATTAAAAGGAGAGTTGGGTCGGCTGGGCCGAGCCCAACCCATTTCTTCTTCCTTTCTCTCTCTCTCCCTCTCGATTTTTCTTCTCTTCCCACCCGAGTTTTTTCTCTCTACACCCAGCAGACTTCCGTCCGTCCTCCCGCCGCCGTCCGACCTCCGTTCGCCGCCGGACCGGTCCCGTTCGGTCGGTCTCCCTCCCAGCTTCCATTCTAGACCGGTGAGAGGAGCCCTAGCGCCGCCGTGAGTGAGCGGTGCCGCCCGAAAGCTTCGACTGCCGAATTGGTTTTCTCGCCGGAACTTCCTCCTCCGGCCACCAATCCGGGCAAGCTTGGTATGGTTTTGTAGCCCTCCAACCCAGCAACCTTGCCCTAAAAGGACTCACTCCCTCTTGAGCTAGGTAAGGAGAAATTTGAGGTGGAAGTTTTATGGTGTTTTTGATGTTTTTAGTCGATTGCCCTAGTTAGGCTTGGAATTGGTGTTTGTGCTAGTTATGAAAGTTGTAGAGCTTGATGAGAGGAAGATGCTGTTAAAATTTCATAGGTTTTGGAGGTCGCCGGAATTGACCTCCGGCCGCCGCTGCCGGCGGAGCCGCCGCCGGGTTAGGAGATTTTTATGGTTTTTG
>NW_004443448.1:1837039-1849379 GCF_000184155.1 Fragaria vesca subsp. vesca
AGACGAGGCATAGTCACCCGCTTTTCGGTCCAGTTTTCATCAGTAGGTTACCTGTTCAACCTACTCGTGTTTTCTTGCTTCCGCTTGTGTTTAGTAGCTCTGAATACTTTAGAATTTTTGTATATTATGTGATATTCAGAAGCGTTAAATTAAGAGTGTAATATGAAATTTTCGAGTTAGGGTTGTCCATCTGCAAGGGAGATTTGCTTAATCTTTTCAGTAAATTTTCCTTGGAGGTGGTCCCCGCACGACTTACTCTGGGTTTCAGGGTGAAATTCGGGGTGGGTCGTGTCATCAAGGGTCTAATCACAAGATCAAGGGTTTACCTGACTATATGCCCATCAACACAACATGATTAGTAAAACTGTAAAACCTTAGTTTAAGGGTTACCCTAAACCAGATCCTCCTATTCGAATTAATAAACTCACTAACCTATTTTTGATACATGATTCATTTTCAAAATCAAAAGTAACAACATATTGTAATCTCAGGTAGTACTGCACTTTGTTGTCACCGAACAGTTGCAAAATGACTTCCACAGCAATGCATTATAACAATATCAGAAGAACAGAGCAAGGCTAGCCTACTTTTCTTCTTCTTCTTCTTCTTCTTCTTCTTCTTCTTCTCTATAATAAGAAATGGAAAGCAAATCACTTGGTGCTTTTGAGGCATAATTATGCGGATATTGGGTAATTAGGTAGAGTAAGACTTTGGGTCATCATCCCGATAATGACTAAAATTTCACCTGAAAGATAGAAGGAAGGAATATAAAACTCATTAGCGATCGAAAATGTGAAAACTGTCATATAGAAGTTGCCCTGGATTTCAAAGTTACACACAGACCTCTCTGAAATCTCAATTCAACAAGATTGACTTCATTAGTTGAAATTATGAAAGTAATAATGAATTCAACTCCTCCTTAAAAGCACCAAGTACAATTGTCTTGCTTCTGTAATTCTACCATCCAATGGAATTTTGACAAGGATTTGATTTCTTTTACGAGAAGTGCATCATTGCTACTCTTATGATTTTTTGTAAGACTCAGTTTGTATATCCAGACACTACCATTGATGACCTTGCTGGAAGTCTAACCAGTAGACCGTCTCCATGCTGAAGTGTTTTAAAATCGTCCATTGTATATTTATGATGATCTTGAGTTTTTCATGAATGATGTTTGGCATATAACCTAAAAGAATGTAATATGTTGTATTCTATTATAAAGTGTTAACTACTTGTAATATATATTCTATCATTGCAAAACGGTGTGGCTGAGCGAGCTACCATTATTCCAGGGCTGTGAGCAACTTCGGTATGGTTCCTCGATCCTCACCACAAGCTGTGATTCAAACCAAATAACGTTCGTCAACTTATAGCCTAACATGTTTCTAGTAGACCAATCTTATTAGGTTTGTTAACTTGTAATAATAAAACGGTCTTACTCTTAGAAATTTGGTTTTGTTTAATTCATAGAGATTATGTATATTTTGTTAAATACCGTAGATTTTGATATGTTAACATTTCTCAGTTGATATCAGAATACCCAATTAGGGAAGGACAAATGGTACAAAAAGGTCGCATAAAGTCTTGAGAAGAAAGAATATCAGCATTTGGTAGAATGTCAAACTTCATTAGGATACTCCTTCATCATTCTCAAGTACAACAATTCAACTCAATCATACCAGGAGAGTGAGATACAAAATAGTTGGTGGACAATGAAACATATAAGAACACACTTGTTGATTTTCTAGTGCTTACTTTGCATACTATTATGTATTATGCTTAAACAATTCACAGTAGGATTGATGAATCTTCTCTCACCATTTTATAACAAAAATATTTCACTGGAAGTTTATTATACGAATCAACTATGAAGATCATAGTCATATCCCAAAATAATCGGTTAAGTTGATCCAGTTATGAATGTTCACACCCCATAATCTACGAAGAAATGCAAAGAGTTGTATAAACATCATTAGCATTATAGAAATTGACCAGCCTTATTCTTCTTGCTTGAGGATGAAGCGTTGAGTTAAAATACGTGCACGTCAATGGTCTGACCATCTGGTTTAGAACTGAGAAGGCCATAAGTAATTAAGTATAAAATTGTATAAAATTAATTAATAGAAAAAATTAGGGTTATCTACGGTACTGAGATATATAACATACACTTATTTACCACTAACTGAACAAAAATTACAAGTTAATTGAGTAAAATTTACAACATTGACAACAAAATTACTACATTTGTTTTACACATTTACATATAATTAAACCAAATTACTACAACGACAACAAATTATTCAGAAACACGACAACAAATTGTTCAGAAACTTATAAATTGTTATAAATTGAGTAATTACCTCTAACAGAACAAAAATTACTTAAGTAATGACTATCTTTACTAAAACGACAACAAAAAATTCCAAGAAAATTAGTCATATTTTGACTCAAAGGGTTTTATGTGATGAATGTAACCAATGTATGAGATTTAATAGTCAATTCGTTTGTGCATATAAGAATAGGATTGTTTAATGCACATTTCATGAGTGTCGTGGAATAAATATTGTAGGAGAAAACTAACTAAAGATTATTAGACAATGAGAAACAAAGTATATTGAATTTTTTTTTGAAATTTGTCAACTTTTAGGATGAATAAGAGCTCCAGCAGAATGCTTAAAAAATTGCTAAATCCTAATATTGCTAAACTAAATTGATAAATTTATCAACTTAACAAGAATTGCTAAAGAGAAACCTATGTTTTCCCTCCTTTTTTTATCCACGTGTCAGTTTATGATTCGTTAAAAATATTATTTAATTTATACTTAACAATTACTGTTGGAGCACAATTATTATTTCGATTGTTAAATATCTTAACTATTATTTAATTTAGCAACAAACTAATCTAGACTACTGGAGATGCTCTATTCAAATGAGAATTACATTTAGTGGTGGTTAAACATGAATTTCTTGATCAGTTAGGTAAACATGGTTGTGGAAACTATATAAAAGAAATGACTAATTTCAGTTTACTCCCATTAACTTTAGGTCGATCATCATGTTAGTCCATTTCCTTTCAATTTCGTCAAAAACACCCCTCAACTTTTAATTTTCATCAGCCGTGTCCAAACATCAGTTTTTCATCTAATTCCCCCGTCATGTAATGACTTACATTAAATGGAGAACGGAAGTTTGGACAAAACTGATAACAATTGAGAGTTGAGGGGTGTTTTTGATAAAATTGAAAAAAGAAGGACTAACATGATGATTGATATAAAGTTAATAGAGGTAAACTGAAATTAATCCTACCAAAAATCCGGTGAATTTGTAATTGCAGTCATCCAAGTTCGACTCTCACTAACTCCAAGACTGAGACTGAGGAGGAGTACTTTACCCTGCATACTCAAAAACAGTAGGGCAAAACTCCAAAGCACAGGTTGTGTCAAAAAAATGTAAAGGGCACTAAGCTATAGCTTTAGCCATCTTTTTTCAAAGAGCATCATCCCAATTAACCGAAGCCTAATTGGGTTTATACATCTATCTTACTCTAACCACGGTTTACTCATTACTTTAATTACCACTTGGCCTCAGTCTAAACTACAGTGTTTCAAAGTGGCAGACAAACTAATCACCTATATTAAGAAAGAACGACAGACTAATATGCTCACTGACTCACTGACAGGCTAGAATCTTGACCTTCCTCACAAAACAGACATGAATGATCAGTTCATACCATATATGCATGTGAACTATATAATCTGGTTAAACATAATCTGGGTCCAGTACTAACATAACTGGTTTTTAACTAACCAATTCTTCTTTTAAGATAATAACATATTGTTTGAGAATTGAGACTATATAAGATCATCATCGGTCTCGATCGCTTCAATGTCATCCATGGAAACAAAATCCCAACCAGTTCTGAGAATAATCAGTACTTAGATTGACAAAGAAGAATTGTTCATGATACAACAATCCTATCTCAACAACCCTAGACCATTGTTTTTCACCACTTACTCCACAGAAACACTATCCAGCCATTTGGCCAGTAAATAATCAAGTCAGATGCAATATGCAAAATGCAACTGACTTCCAACTGAGCATTCAGAAAAAATACAGAGTTTAATTTAGTGTTTTCACTTCCTGTATTGAACTAGTAAGGGATGGGTGTGACTACTACAAAAGAGGGTCAGAGGGTAAAATGCACACCATGTTCCTAGTACAAACGCTTTCTACAGCCGGCTGCACCACAACGGCAAAATAACTTCTTTATTTCTCCATCAGGACCAACCACGCTGTTGAGTTCATATCCATAGTCATATGAAAGTTCCTGCATTTATCACACAAAATAACCCTTTGTCAATATCTCTCTGGTGTTGTTGGAGAAATGATTCAAGGCGCAAAGAGATGGTTACCTGCAATGGAGGTATGTTATCTGCAGCGAATAGCACAATTCTAGCAAGACTAACATCATGATGCTCCCTCAAAACACACTGTACAAAGAGGTTTGGCTCACAACTATGATTGATATATCTAGCTACATTGCCACGTGAACCCGCATCATAGCAATACTCGGGATCACTTTCTGATATGGCATCACTATTTGGAATAGCCACAGTCCCCATTCGTTTCTGCATTCAGAAGAATTCAAAAGCATGAACACAACATATCCAAATAAACCAGTATGACAGAATAATTACTTGAAGAACATGTGAATTAGTAGTGAACAGAACATAAGTATTGGAAGTTCAATGATTCCATATCAAAGAGTTAAGACAGTACCTCTCTTCTCCCAATTCCATTCATCGTCTGCCAGCAATCAATTTCAAATACATACTCATTTTCTTTCTCTGAGATATTGTCTATTTCATCATTCCTCCTAAGAACTGCAATGTATTCACATACTGGTGCACCAGAAGGAATAAAGTCCCAAGATCTAACAGCCCAGCCTTTGTCATGTGTCCGAAATACCTGTTCAATGAAAAAGCAAGTTTGTCAAATCCACCATAGTATCAAATAAATTAAATACTCGACTGACACTTGGTTTGAGATTACAAGACCTCAAGTCGATATTTCAATCCTCGTTGAGATGTGCGATTCACACAATTTGGTCCACAGCCACATTGTGGACCGCACTCAAACACAACAGCCTTTGCTTCAACCAATCTAAAACAATGAGATAGTGTTTTATCAAAACATTTACTTTACACAAACACAAGGATGGGCAAAAATCTCAAACAAGTAAAAGCAGTAGATGGAAACAGGCGAAAAAATATTGGATCAAGAAGTTTTATGCCATTATTCAAACAATACCTTCCACCATCTCTGCTAACGTAAGGGAAGTCACCACCGTTGAGTTGAGCGCAGGAACAAGTCCTTGAATTAGTACAGTTTCCCTCACAATCACACCCACGAGCACGTGGTGGAATGCATACACTCTTAGCAACTTCAGTAGTTGTGATATATGTAAGGCCTGCATGGTTTAGTTTTACCAAGTCAACACCAGTTTATACAATTAATAACTGTGGAGAAGTAATATAGTCTGCCACAATTTAAGTAGTTGTAGCATACCTTCGGGCGCTACAGGAGGTATATCAACTATATTGGTAACTGGAACTTCTATATTTTCTAGACCATTGCAAATGTCCTTGCACACCAACCTTAAAAGTATATATGTCGTTAGGTCAACATGTGGGAGGAAATTAGAAAATCATGTAAATACCAGTTTACTGATTTCATACCCAGGTAATTCAGACTGAGCTTTAGACCCTTTCCCATTAGTATATAAAACCTGAAAATGAAGCAGTTCCAATTATCTTGTTAGAGATCTCGCAAAGTTTCTGAAAAAGAAGTATATTGCTATTCGTTGTGTGGTATCCATAAGCTGCATAATGCGGTATTAGCAAAAATGGAGTATAAAATGGAACATCTTAAATTCAATACCTGATTACTGATCAATTTAGGTTGACCTGGAAGTCGCTTCAAACGGTACTTAAATACGGTAAACCCAGCTACACCCTTCTCTGCCCAATAATGGTGAACCTGAACAATACCAGTAGTCAGTAGAAGACATTTAAGCCACTTTGTCAAATTGTTGCACTTTTCAATAGTCAATTACAGCTATACCATATCGAATATGAGGGCCAAGAGTTTAATAGTACCAGAACATAATGACCTAGCTAGTTTACTACAACTAATTGGGGCAGTTCATATGCTCTTAGTCAAGGTTGGTTGTTTGACTCTAGCATGCTAACAAGCAAAATATATTTATTTTAAATTCTTGATCCATTTTATGTAATTTGTTAAAGAACCTCATACACAAGATCACTTCATTATACATATGCTTTTGATTTACAAGCATGTACATGAGAGGATATCTAACCTGGTACAATCCATCATATGTATAAACTTTCTTAGTATAGCTAGTGTCACATTTATGACCACGGATGACTCTGACGGGAATGAACTGCTCCATATTATTCTGCAAGAGAATACAAGAAACCTATAAAGTAAGCAAGATGAACATCCAAAATATATCACCTGGGCTAAGTTAGCAACAAGATATTGTAAAGTTTATACTTCCACAGCTTGAACTGATAAAGGATGCATTGTTACAAAAGAGCAACTTTTCATTGAGCTGATTTCTATTTTCAATACATAGAAGAAGGCACATGGCAAAAGAACTATTATAGTGCAAGAATAAACTCAACGTTCCAGTAGTCAGTGCTGCAGGATAATCCTTCGGGGGAAAAAGAGTAGGAACCATGATCTAGATGATGTACCTTAAGAGCCAAATTACCCGCACGCATTACTTGATCTTGGATTTGACGTTTATTACCAAGTAAGTCATTTCCACCTTGGCCAGTGTACACAATTTCATCTGAGTTATCAACATCATCTTCATATTGACCGGACAACACAATCGCTACTGCAATTGGTAAGGTATAGCCTTTAAATTTGTCCTGTAAAATTCAGCAATTTAATAAGAGAAATAAACTATCCATAAAAGATTAAACTTAAGCATTAGACTACTAGAAGATTTACACCAATAGTCAGAACTTAAGATAGACTTCACTAGATTGTGCCAAATATTGGTGTTTTCAGCACAAAGATCGCTTATGTTCTATGTATTATTCCCCTTTATTGCCTTCAATCACCTAGCTCAACTTTGTTAGTCACTACAACAGGTGAAAACTATAACTACATCCATCAATAGTATATTCTACAGTAAACAAGGACACTTCATTAAACCACCAGGTTTAGATTGATAGCTACATGCAGTACTACAGTTAGGTTAGAATAGTTACAGCATCGAAAGCAAATATCACTGAAGCCTTACAGACAATCGTCACACTCGACCCTCTATGCCTTACGCAAAACCATCATTCCTAAATCAAGAGAACGTTTTGAGATCTACATGGAAGCATTGAGTTCAAGAGATTGAGGGCATGTCACAGGCACGTATAGAAAGAGATGCATTGTTGAACACTTTAGTCTTTATCACTAGATTACAAGTAAAGATAGTATGAGCTTCATCCATGTATGAATAATTAGTCAAAGTTTGAATTGTAAATATAAATGTATCCAATCTTTCCATTGATATTGACCTTTCCTTTAGATTTTCCAATGATATCAATTCCATTCAACCAGTGGCTATGAAACCCTACAACCACCATTTCGGCTCGAGAGAAAAACTGTTGCCCGACTTCAATACCTGCAGCATTTATATGGAAAGACAGCAAATTTCTTTTAAAACATGATGCTCCTAAAATGTTAACATGTCACCCAACAGTAAACTACAATTACCGACCCGGTAGATGACCAACTGTTTTTTCAGGGTATAGAATTTCTTTGTTGATCAACATCTGTTAAGAATTCAAGAAAAACAAAAAATAAAACAGCTGTCACATACTGATTTAGGAATAAAATCAGAATTACTATTGACTAAAAGGGTCTGGATTGCAACTCAAATAGAAGATAGTTAAACTTTGTCTGAACCAGATCCACTCAAGACCCGGGGTGGAAACCAAATACTGACAGTATATTACCTTTCAACCAAAATTAAAAACAAACAAAATGAGATGCAATGGGGTAACTCCTACGTGCTCATCCACATGTCGATATGCAAAGGATATCTCAGCTATACGCCACAGTAGTTTTAATTGGACACAACAAACGCTTGTATAACACATAAATATAAAAAACGACTTCACCACCATTTTAAACACCAAATTACATTGAAATGAACATTACTGCAGGGGTTAGGCTATGGTATGTTAACATTTCTCATACATCAACTAATTTACCACTTTGAGGACTCATTACCACTTTAAGGACTCATTTTACAACCTTATGGTAAATGTATGCATGTCATACATTAATATCTTGCATAATTTCCCTAATAGCAGTACCAAAGCATGGATTTCTATTGGTTAAACTATGAAGTTATCTCTATGATGTAGTCTGATCAATAGTAATTAAAAAATACTAGCTCTTCCTGTAGACTGATATATGTATCCAATCTACATGTAGAACTCAACTTGCCTGTGAAATTGCCTTAAGATCAGGTCTCTTGGACTGCTTCTTAAGAACACCAAGACTTCCACTCCCATTCTGCAGTAGAATTTAGTATTCAATTCAGTTTGTACAGTTCCTAGAAAATTATATGTTGTATCAAAGCAGTGCATCAAAACTTGCCTCGGAAACTGCCTTCTTATCAGCTCCATTGGAGGGTTTCTTTAGATCGTCACGGCATTCACTCTCATTCTGCATATGTTAGAACTGAAATTAATAAAATACTACATGGCAAAGAAAGCTGACTGTTTTCTAGATACATGGACAAGACAAAAAGTGAAAACAAGCCAATATTGTGGACCTCCAGCTCCAGGCCACAAATAAGGCACCACAAAGTATTAATGATTAATGTAGATCAAATATCCTCCCCTCATGAAAAGTGGATTGAAAGAAAACATGTATACACACTAACCTCCAGCTTCGTGCATCTCTTCTCCTCTTCCTGCACAAAAGTAAGCAAATGGGTCTAGTTAAGAACCTTACATTGGAATGATTATCATACAAAATAGTAGTCAAACCAAAAAAAAACCTTCACACTTTACGACCACAGCATATACTGTGGTCAAGTCCGTATATGAATAAATCCCATGCCGAACTTCAGACATTTTTAATGTTGAATCCATAGGACAAAGTTAAACAAGGCACAAATTGAGTCTTGAAATTCATAAAACAGCAAAAGAGAAACTTAACAGGCATTTCCTCTCCCAACAATAAACATTTCCAGCAAAATTTAAGTCGAAACAATTTGCGAAAAGTATCTAAGGTGCTAACAATCAAAGCATAAGCGGTCGATATCAGTGCATTATTCACCTGAACAAAGTGAAGGTAATGCAGATTGAAACGTCGGAGGGTCTCTTTCAATTTCGCAACATAGCTTTTGCCTTGGTCATCGATTCTAGCTCCCGAAGGAGCATACACACTCATATCACGCTCCTTCACACTCACACTCTTGTTCTCACCCTCACAATCCTTATCCTCTTCAGATTCAACTTTAGCATTCTCCAATTCTTCAGATTCACAATTTCCAGCTTCATCAAAATCGACTTTGTGTCTTCCCAATTTCATGGTCTTACTCTCACTCTTCTTTGCCGGTGAAGAGAGCTTAACCTTGGCCTTCTTGCTCAAAACGACTCCGTTTCGACCGGTGGCCTCCGGTTGCTGCGGCGTCCTCTTCCTAGTACCATAGAAAGGCTTCTGCTGGGAGTACTGAAGCCGGAGACTGACGCGGCGCTCGAGAAGCGAATCTGAATCCTTCGGTGTAGCCATGGACTCTCGAGAGTCAATCTTTAAGCAGAGCTGAGCTGGATTCTCGAAATCAGAAGAACAAGTGTTTTTGATTTGAGGAATTAGGGTTGAGGAAGCCAGGAGTTTTGGAGAGGAAAGAGAGGGTTTATTATATAGTGAGAGAGAGAGAGAGACGAATAGGTAGTGGTAGTGGTGGAAGAAGGGAGAGAATTTGAATGGTTGTGAAGATCGAGGCGTCTGGGTTATGAGAATAGAGACGTTGAAGTAAATGAAGTTTAAATATCGAGGTCGGCGGGAAACAGAGAGGTCTAATCAGTTTGATTAGTCATAATGATGCAGAGTTTACCCAGCAAAATGTGTACTTGCATTTAGTAGTATTGGGTTTAGTATTTTGAATTGGGTAGCTCTATTAACACGGGAGAGCTTCTAATAAGGACCAAATGAGGACTTTTAAATGAACGGTTGGATCAAGGTTTTGATTTTTAATTGATATTTTCTAATTCCCATGTGCATATCATCCAACCATTCATTTGAAAATCCTCACTTGGTCCTCATTATAAGGTCCTCATTAGAAGCTCTCCCCTATTAACACACCTCATCACATCAGTAATGATAATCAATCATGAAACAAATTCAAACGGTAAGTTTATAAATAAAATTGAAAGTATGAATAGAAAAATAAATAGGGTGTGATAACACAAAATGATGTGTTAATAACACTAGCCTTTTGAATTTTATAAAGGGCCAATTACACATAAGTCCACTTTGAGACATTTTATCCCATATAAGTCCACCCAAACATTTTTACCTACATTAGTCCACCCAAGCCTAAATAAGGTTTTGGTTTAGGTATTGAAGTTCAACATAATTACAGACTGTCATCCAAACAAAAAAAATTAGATTTTCTCTTTTATATTTACAAAAATGTCATTAATGTAAAAAGTCAACAACCACTCTTCTCCCGGGAAAAATCTCTGGCAGACCTCCGGTGAGGTCTCCGACGTACTCCGGCCGACCTCCGGCAATGTCTCCGGCCGAATTCCGATGAGGTTTTCGACGGTTACGAAAGCTACTACCGCCACAAACAAAAGCTACTATCCCTAGCTACAAAAGCTACTACCACCGACTAGAAAAACTATTACCATCGACTACAAAAACTACTACCGCCAGCAAGAAAAACTACTATCCCTATCTAGAAAAGCTACTACCACTGACTAGAAAAGCTACTATCGCCAGCAAAAAAAGCTACTACCACCAGCAAGAAAAGCTACTACTGCCAGCAACAAAAGCTACTACCTCCAGCAACAAAAGCTACTACCACCGACTAGAAAAGCTACTACCGCCAGTAAAAAAAGCTATTACTGTCAGCTACAAAAGCTACTATCCCTAGCTAGAAAAACTACTATACACATAAACTAAAACTACTATTGTGAGAAACTAAATCTACTATCGCAGCAGCAAGAAAAACTACTACCGTTTACAAGAAAAGTTACTACCATCGGCAAGAAAAGCCACTATAGAAAAATAAAAACTAGTACCGTCAGAAACTAAATCTATTATTGGTAGCAACAAAAGCTACTACAATCCGTAATAAAAACTACTATCAAGCATGATAAAAACTACTACCAAGTAATATTAAATCTACTCAATATGTCAAAATATACAATCACAGTGTCAAAAATATACTCACACTGTGTTGAAAATATACTATCATAGTTTTGAAACTATAAACCTTTCGTTATCATACAAATATGCTAAATCCATTGCCTTTGTGATGCATCTACTCCCTAACAGATCGATCATCCAAGCATTAATTCTCAATTGAAGCCCCAATTTCCTTCACAAACCCTAAACCAACAAAGAATGAAAAACCTTCAACTCCTCTCTGTCAACAGATCGGCCCCTTTCTTGACCGATTATGCGAGGCCGTGAACAACATCTTCACCACCGCGATCACTGCAAAATCACATCGAGATTCACCACCGCATCAACAAAAAACTTGAAGCCGGTTTAATTCGAAGCATATAATAGTGAGATTGTGAATTTTACCGGTAGAGCACATCGGCAGCGCAGGCGTAGACGATGTGGCTTAGAGTTTAGGCGTTGAAGATTTCGGAGATGCAGCCGAGGTCGAGCAAGAGGCCTTTGTTGGAATCAAAGATCTAGTCGAGGTCGTCATCGACGGAATCAGAGATCTAGTACTGGTCATCGTTCACCAAATTGGAGATGCAACAAAGGTCGAGCAAGATGTCGTCGTCGAAATCGAAGATCTAGCAGAGGTCGTCGTCGACAGAATCAGAGATCCAATCGAGGACGTCGTCGGCCGACTCAGAGATCCAGTCGAGGTCGTCGTCGATGGAATTGGAGACACAGTCGAGGTCGAGCTGACGTCGTCGTCGAAGGGAGCACAGTCGAGGTTGAGCCGATGTTGTCATTGGAGAGAGAGAGAGAGAGAGAGAGAGAGAGAGAGAGAGAGAGAGAGAGAGAGAGAGAGAGAGAGAGAGAGAGAGAGAGAGAGAGAGAG